>NC_058503.1:23330534-23485534 GCF_020382885.2 Scatophagus argus | reverse complement strand
CCTCCAGTTGGTGCCGTTGAACCACTGCAGAAGAAGAGGACATTGTGATGTCAAACGATGGAAATCAGACTCTTTATTTTGAGGATTTTTTAATATTTTCCTGTTTCCACACATGTGGAAGAGACAGAAGAGACACCACTTCCTCCCCAACTCTCTGACTGACACGTTAGCTTGAATAAAGTGACACATTCGCTTCTTTCAAAACTGAACTGCTTCGTTGTTGGCGCAATGAAAACTTGATTTTACCACCTTGTTTTCATCAAGTAATGTATTAGTGTGTGATATAATGCATTAATCGCAGTTTACATTTGGTGTTTTACAGCATAAAGGAGAAGCTAACACTGTCAGCCTGTTGGAGAAGCTAACGGCGCTACTTACCAGTTAGGCAAGCTAACATTGTTGTTAGCCTGTTGGAGAAGCTGAATAGCTTTTGTCATAGGAACATATGAAAAGTGCTGTCTTTGAAATTTAAGCACTAATTTTTCTATAATGAGGCCACAGGGCGGGATGTCGGACTGGGACAGGGTGGGGGTGCGAGGTCACAGGGTCTTCATGTACGGAGGCCCCACAGAGACACGAGGATGAAGGCTCTCGGCCTCCGGTGTGTGACGAGTGTGTTCGTCAGTGTGTGTGAAGGTGCTCCTGCCTCCAGCGTGGTGTCCTTTCCTTCTTCTCTTTCTACAGACTGGCGTCTGCATTGACCCCCCTCCTCCTCCCTTGCCTCTCAGGCCCTAAGTGGATTAAATGGATTTGAAATGCGAGCCACAGCCACACTAATAGCATTGCTTAAAATTTAAGCAATCCACAGAGGATTGATTCAGAGACTAAAGAGCAGCAGTATTGTAACTGAGATGCATGAAGTGCTCGCAGTAGCTCTGCCACGCTGACACATACTGAACTGTAGCTCACGGCTTGTGGAACCACGAGCTGCTGTTAGCTCAGAGCTAAAGTGTCAAATCTTTGAATCTCCAGCAAATTTCAAACGAACACTTTTCTTTTTTGCTTTTACCTCCAAATGCAACCAACGCCGAGTCGTGGAGCTCCAGCTGATCATTATTTTCTTAATTAAAAATGTGTCCATTATCTCCATTAATATTTGTACGGATGCTAAATAAAGCAGCTAATATTTCTTCGACAGTTCCAGTTAAAGTCTCACAGTGAGGGCTGAATGAGAGGGAGGAAGCCCCGCGGTTTGACAGGCAGCATGTGAGCCAGCAGCCAGTCGTCACATGACAGACACTCACAAAACAAAATGAATGTTTTGCTGCAGGAGGCCCTCAGGCCCGGCTTGTGGAGGTGGCCTCGGCATCAGCCGCTGATTGCTGCTTGTCCCTTGATGATGCAGCCTTTTCTCTGCTCATTTTATGCACTGGATAATTACGAGTCTTTCTGCAGGGCAGTAACCTGATGAAGTGATAATGACTGTGGGGGCAAAAGGAGACGATGAAAACAGAAATGTAGAAAACAAACAGTGGTGCCACTGAGAGGCAGACATTAAAAATAGCTGCCTTCGTGTCATGTTTCTATGTGGCGCACGGCGGCAGCAGCTACACCACAGTTAGCTGCTCCAACACCTCACATCCTACCCTCAGTGGAAGTTTATCTGTTCTGTCTGCACCGCCAATCTGTTTCACAAGAGAAATCCTTTCAATCGCTGTCCAGCTACAATCGATGAAACCCATCAGACACTTCCTGCAGCTGTTTCACATTAAAAGCCCACCTGGACGTGGAGGGATTAGCCCCCTGAGTCTGGCTTTTAGTGCCAAACATTTTCGTGTTGCAGAAGATTTGCTGCTTTTCTCCATTTTATCGTTTATTGTGTGTCAGTTGTTTTCTGTCAATCAACGAATTGTTTACGTGTAGCATTTCAGTCAAACTCAGCTGCTGATTTGTGTCCTAGCAGGGAGGAGAGAAAGCAGCCAACGACGTGTTTCGTTTCGTCGCTTCGTTTGCTGATGGCTGTTTGAATGTCAAACGGCGTCCTCCTTTCAGTCATCGTTACGAGCTCTAAGCTGGCCGGGTTCTCGGGACGCCGATTGTGATTGGAGCAGATTGGATTAGCTGCCACGGCTGCAGCCCGTCTCTGTCTGCGTCGCTGTGGTTAATGGTGCCTTTCTAAAGGCTTTATTAGAAGTAATTTGCTGCAGCGAGTGCTGACTGATATCTGGGCCGTGACCCTGTCTCTCAGCTGAAGGGTAAGGAGAGTGTCCCAGTCAGTGGAGATGGCAGGCGCTGCACTCCGTCCACGGATTAGAGTCCCGACACTCTGAGCCAAAATCACTGAAGAGAGTGAACCAGAGGAGAGAACTGCTAACGTTCAAACCAGAAGTGTCTCTGTGTGGATTCCTCTCTTGTTTCAGTGAATAATTGCTTAAAGACTTGTTGGAACTAAATGTCTGAATGCATTGTTTGTCATCTCGCACCGCTGCGGTGAAGGTTTGGTGAGCTGTAGACAAGGCAGGTTCATTAGTTTACTTCCTGTCAACCTGTGAGCCGCCTGAAGCTCCAGGAAAACAGAACGAACAGGCTGAGAAAAGCTGTTTATTTTAATGCTTTATTTTAATTTTAGGTTTAGCACTAGCTAGACGAACGCCTCCAGGCTACTTTGTAATATTTGAGATTGTTATTAAAAAGAGCAAAATAATACAGCAGATCAGAAAAGGACTCGGTCGTGTTGACGTGACTTTTATTCTGACACGAATTCCTTTAGAGAATCTGTGAGTGTTTTTAAATGATGTTTTAAAGCCGATTGACTCTGTTTAACCTCCACGCCCTCATTAACATTTATTTACTAATTAGCAGTCAGTGAACATGAGCGTCCAAACGTCACGGGAGGACGAGCTGCTTGTTAAATGTCTGTCCTCCTGCGTCGGCACAGTGTGTGTCTTGGTCCTTTTGGCGGGTCAGTTCGCACACATCGTGACCTTTTCAGACTGGCTGAGTACAACACTGAAACCGCAGCAGCTCGGATGAGGCGTTCGGTAGAAGAGGAGCAGAGCGATGAAGAGGTGCCATCGGTGACACACAAACCAGCTGGACGCTGGTGAGTGTGCGCTGTTCGTCAGCTGAAGCACCTCCACCAGTGTTTCCATAGATACGGCGTTCGCCTCCTGAGGATGCTGCTATATGCAGTGTTATGAATATTCATAATGAACTATGAAGCAGTCCGCATGCAGGACGTGTGGAGCAGACAGCACGTCGCTCTGTGTGCGAGGTGTCAGTTACTGGGCACAGTACAGACATATTACAGACGTTTGCGGTCGCCGTCACCTTCGCATCCCGTTTCAGTTCCTTTCACGAATTCAAAAGAAAACATTTGGCGTTTGAAATCAGACGGCCCTTCGCTGCAGCACGACAGCTGCCTTCGCGGCCCGCGTGTTCAGGCCGGCGCTGCGTGTGGTGCTGTGAGCTGTAAGTACAGAAATGCGGCGTTTGCTCGGCCGTGTGGGTGAAGTGAAGCAGGAAGTCCCCAGACACGAGCCCTTCAGCTGCTCGCCGCCGCCATCAAAGCCAGCATCTGTGGACTGTGAGCTCATGAAAGCCATCTGAGCATCCTGAAACCTTTGCTAGCTCATGCATGTGCAGATTTACAGGACTGACTGCTATGTGACGTACTGAGAGACACTTAGTCCGTCCGTCTGTGAGCATCTGTCATCAGTCATCAGTTGAGGAGGGGACTTCCATGGCGTCTTTGAAGATTAAATGTTTACAGATTAGCGTCGGGGACTGCTGCCACACTCCATCAACATTTTTAATGCAGATGGAATTTGTGGAACATCCCACAGCACATTTAAAGATCAGGAGCTCCGTGTGTCTCCCATGAGCAGAGACCCGTGAAGCTTTCATTCTTATTTATGGGTCAGAGACATCCTGAGCTCCATTCAGGACTCATCAGGAACATGTCTCTTTTAAAGAGGCCTTCCCTCTGGAACACCACAACCGGGTTCCCACCAGTGTTTCCCTTTAAAGGTGCAATCTGTAAGATTTGACCAGAATCTCAGTTTAAAACATTTACAAATGAAGTAACATCATCAGCTGAGGGTGAGGAAACATCAGCGTTGTCTTCCTGTCAGAGACGTCTCTGTATCGTTATGGACAAATCCACTGATGTTAGCATGCTAACCAGCTAGCCCCAGCCCATCCTGTTTGTAATACCACTTTGTGCCTGTAGAGGTGATGGTCCGACGGCCGCTAAGCTCTCGTAGCCTGCAGTCTGGTCGCTCTGGGCTACCGTTGAAATCTGGTCAGTTTTTAAGTCGCTCCTTTAATGCTGCGGTGATTTCAGTTTCTCTACAGACACAAAGTCGGTGTAAAGCCCCACCGAGGGGGGGTGGGGTGATTGTAACGGCTCATTGTTATGGCAGCCACATGGAGATACTCGTGTACCTCATTTGTCTCCTGTTTTTGTTTACATTTGTGTGTCCTCGTGGCTGACAGCCATCACTGGGTTACTTTGATACGGAAGGAAACTTAAAAACATGATGAGCCTGCGGCAGGTTCTTCCCAGTGTGTGTGTGTGTGTGTGTGTGTGTGTGTGTGTGTGTGTGTCGGCACAGTTACGGGTTCAGGTGCAAACAGAAGCCACAGATAGTGAAATCGGCACACTTTTGATGGCGTGAATTTGCCAAATGTTAACAGATATGGGGTGAAACAACACGTCTCAGAAAGGGGACAGATCTGTCTCGACTGAGTCCAAAGTGAGACTTTAAAAGCCTCCACAGCACTCAGTCAACACGAGCACCTGCACTTCCTACTGTTAGTGGACAGAGGAGTCTGATTGGCCGGGACAGTTTGAGCGTGTGTGTGTGTGTGTGTGTGTGCATTCCTCTGTATGCAAATGTGTGTGTGTGAATGATTCAGAGATGTCAAGTGAGCTCATGAATAATAAACAGGACACGCAGTCGGCTGTGAATATTTCATGGTGCGTGAAAGTGAGTAGAAACGCTGAGCGCAGTTTGGCCTCGTCCACTCGGCTCGCAGAAGGACGGGGGGGACGAATGGACGGGAAAACAAAAGAAAAAGACATAGGACGAGTTACTACCTGAACAGCAACTTTATGTTTTTCTTATATTTTTTATTCTTATCTTAAATATTCCTGACCCTGTAACTCTTATTCCAGGGCTGTTCTTGTCCCCCGCTGCAATTTCCCCTTTGTGGGACAAATAAAAGTTTTCTTATCTTAACTTCAGCTCTTCAGTCGTGTGCTTTTAAAGGTTCACATTAAACAGTTGGACACCTGCAGGGTTTATTTTTGACTCTTTAAAGGGACAGTTCACCCCAAAATCAAATCTACGTATTTTTCCTCTCAACGTTTCACAGATTCAAAGCACACTGAGAGCGTGCTGACGCTCCAGCAGCTCAGCGAGGCTGCACTGAGGCTTGCTGTAACACTGCAGACGCGTGAGATTGGTTTTTCTCAGGTCACATCACTGATTTGACAGGGACGAGCTCAGGCTTGTGTCCAGGCATCGGGCTCTGCCTTTTTGTTGTGGTGGCTTTGCACTCATGACCTCAGCGTTTCTACAGTCCTGAGAACAGGATGCTGACGGAGAGGAAGAGAACAAGAAGGAGGTGCAGTCGACGGCTGAGACGTGAGGAAAAGCTGCAGTGTGGCCTGTCGGCGGTTTGAGCTGCTGCAGAGGGAGGAGAGCACATCGCAGATGAGGAGGTCTTTAAGTCTGTGGTGGTACATTACATCTGCACACACACACACACACACAGGCGGAGAGCCGAGCACAAAGAGAAGACGGGCCGACGTGAACAAGCAAGCGGCTGAGTGAAGAGAGACATTTAGTGCAGACGGTACACAGCTCGAGGTGTTTGTCTGTTTAGGTTCCCAGTAACTGTCTGCTGTGGCCCATTAAACATATGACTCTTACCTGGATAAAGAGAGTGTGTGTGTGTGTGTGTGTGTGTGTGTGTGTGTGTGTGTGTGTGAGAGAGAGAGATGATAGCCGCTCTTCCAGCATCTTGTCATTCTTTACATAAGCCCTGAATCAACCTGATTTTCTGTTTCCCTGCCAGGCTTGTGTTCGTGCAGCAGAAAATTCAGCCCAAAGCGACTTTTCATCCTGGATAAATTCTGATAACTCGCACAGACTGATTTGTTCCTGCGTGCGGCCAGTTGTCTTGTTCTTAACCAAACTAAAGTAGAAATACATAAATAAAGGTCACACAGACTCAGTGCTCCGTTCCACATTTCCTCATCATCATCATGGCTGCCGGTCTGCTGGGAGGTCCTCTGGTACGGCAGCTGACGGTGCAGCAGCTTGTGCTGTGTCTCCTGTCTGTTGTCTCCACGCCGTACATTAGAACCCGGTGCGTCTCATCCACATGTTGAAGGGGACCTTTTGTGTGTGGATGAGATGCTGAGAGACCAGGATGCAATAACAAACACAAAGTCTTCAGGTCTGCAGGTGTTCGGTCTAAACCACAGTGAGGGACACATGAACATGTTGATGGTGTTGGAGAAGCTCCTGAGTGGAACATGACGTTCTTCCTGTCGATGCAGAGATACACCTGCGCCAAAGCGTTGGGCCGACTGACTCGAGAGCCGCTAAGCTAATGTGGCTAATCACTTTCATTTGTGAGAAAAATCCTCCTTAAAATAAACTCGTGAGTCCTCTGCGATGCTGCAGAGCGCAGCAGTGAAGCAGCCTCCTCAGCCTGCCATAAGCCTCTGCTTCATCCACAATCCCCCGCTGCATCGCCCGGGACCTAATTCTGCCTGCAGTGTGTGTGTGTGTGTGTGTGTGTGTGTGTGTGTGTGTGCTTCTTTCTTTGTGAGGACTCTGTGAGAGTCCTTGAGACCTTGACAGCAAGGACATTTTGTCTGGTCGTTGCTCCGCTTCAGGCTCAGGTTTAAGGTTCGACCTGGAGGTTACGTGTGATGCTGCTGTGTGTGTGTGTGTGTGAGAGAGAGAGAGTGTGTGTGTCAGGCCTGTGTGTGTCTTTGTGTTGTGGTGTGTAAGAATCCTCCATGTGCACACACTGTGAGGACACGTGATCGTGTCAATCTGAATCTTTCCTGGCTGCCTCCTCTCAGCTGATGCTGTGCCAGCGATACAAACAGAGCCAATCTGTTGTGAGGCCTGCAGCTACAGCAAACATGTTTACAACGCCTGTCCAATCATCGCATTTATAATTAAGATTCATTGTCCCGCCGAAGAGGAGGCGCATTCTGGGAGCGGTCCTGAACTACACGTCGTGCTCGCTGATATGATTGTGTCTCAATTAAAGCAGGATGAGTTGTGGGGCTCAGTTGGTCTCGCGGTGTCAGCTGTGAGTCATGGCGGTGGCTGCAGAGCCGAGTGGGACGTGGCCGGCATACCAAACGCTGCAGAGCTACAATCCGGCATCGTGGACCGGGCCAAGGATTCGGGCCATGCTGACAAATGTAGATATCAGAACACCTTCAGAGTTAAGAGGTGTGGGACCAGAGAGTGTACATCTCATTCCACAGTCCATCTCATGCCTTCATGCGCCCGTCGGACCACAGACGGAACCGGGCAGGTGGTCCGCCTGGGGCGAGATGTGGTCGTTTGGTAGTTTGGCTCATCGAAGTCGCTAGCAGAGCAACACGGTGCAGGAAATAAACTGTTTTTCAGTGTTACAGCTGAACAAGCGCAGCCTTGTGAGGAGCGTGAACATCTCACGTCACTCTGCTGTGAGATATTTCAGTCTGCTCTGACAAGATTCAATTAACTGAAGTTTTGTGCGTAAATTTGGATAAAAATCCGCTGATGGATTCCCACCGGCACCGAGGCCACAGTATCAGATCGATGCGACGGGCCCTCAGACGCGACCCTGCGTGGCCCCTGAAGGCTGACGCAGTGAGGCGGCTGAGTCGTAGCCTGTCAGGCAGGACCGAGGGATTCGCTCTGAGCCGCTGAGTGCTGTCAGTCTGCTCCTCTGATGTTTTCCATGTGGCTTCGGCAGCGCGGCGCAGCATGGGGGTGGAGAACCGCTAATGAACGAGAAGGAAACCCACTAACTGCACACACACAGCAGGTCCGAGCGTGCGTGTGTGTGTGTGTGTGTGTCAAGCAGTGTTTAAGCTGTTGGAAACTGAGCTCGGATTGGAACTTAGCCCTCAGGATTTACTTGTGATGTTGCCATCACCTTAACTTCCGCTGATGTTCTCCTTCTTTCCTCAGGTGGACTGTGATCGTCGCTCTGATTGGATGAACCCGTCTGTTCACCTGTGCGCTGGCCCATCCCTCCACCTGTCAGTCAGCCAGAGGCGGGATCTGATGAGAGGACTGCAGCCGGAGGAGCGAGGAGACGACCTGCTATGGCCGGCGGTACAGAAGTTGTATTTGAACAGGTCAGAAAAGACAAAGACAAGTTCTGTTTCTGATGTCTGTGTGTGTGTCTGTGCTGCAGCAGCCGACGGTGTAGGCAGTCTGGGTGCTGAGCAGAACCACCTGAGCGTCCCTGTCACTGATCATGGAGCCTGGGCCACGGCCATGAACAACCTGGGCATCATGCCTGTGGGCATCAGCGGGCAGCAGCTGCTCTCAGGTACCTTCTTCTGTCGACGCCTCGACGCGCCGCGATGTAAAGCGGGGGGTGCTGGGGGGTCTCTAACGTCACGCAGACGCTCCATGGGGTCATGGGAAGGTTCCACAGGTGGAGACAGGAGCAGGTCTGGTGTTCATGCATGTTTTTTACAGATGGATAGAGACACCCCCACAGAGAGAGGAGCTCATCTTCTGTTTTTATGATCACATGGAGAAAAAGGTAAAAGATGCGTCACATCCATCAGTCAGGCTGCGAAGCCGCAGTGTCGGCCTGCAGCTGCTGCTCTTCGTGAGCTTTCCGGCTTTCCTTTCACTGTCGTCTTATTGCTTCTCTGCTGTATGCGTTCTGCTCCTCCTGGACGGGGTGAGCAGGTAGAGACGGTGGAACAGGCTGAGGATGAGGTGAGGATGAGGACGGCCGGAGAGGAAGCAAGCGGCCTGACCTTAATGTGGCTCTTATCTGTGTGTGTGTGTGTGTGTGTGTCGGAGAAAAGAGGCTTCAGCCGTTTGGCCTCAGTTTCAGACACTTTCAGGTTTGACCTCACAGCCTCTCTGCAGTCACTCAGTGTGTTTGGCTGCCTTTAGAGGAGCTTCTCAATACAGCAGACACACAGAACACTGAACATCACCAGTACTGCTGCTGCAGCCATCAGTCGTGCTGTGGATTTCACGTTCTCACGACATGTAATGACAGCAGCAGAGCCGTGGTAGAGGCTGGCAGTCCCGCCTCAGTCGGACTTTGACTGCAGGACTTACAGGTCTGAGCGCTCTGAAGGGCAGGACTGGAAAAACTCTCACGCCACGAAGCTCCAGCATCTGGATGCAATAAATGCCTCCGCTTGATATGTAAACCATATAACCCAGCGCTGCCCCACGCGGGCCGATGTGGACGAGGACGAGTCTTTTCTGTCCCACGGCAGCGTGAACGACGCGCTCGCTTTCATTTGGTCTGTTTATGAAAGTGTTTTGGTGAGACGTGAGGATCTGTGTGAGCGTCGTGCTCCTGTGTGGGGCTTGAATGAGCATGTGGGAGATTTGTTGAGTCTTTCTGTGTTAAGCTCATAATAATTGAATGCATGGCTTTAAGTGAAGCTGAAACGAGGAGAGAAGAGCTGCTGTAAAGAGGGACGGACAGTAACTTAGCAACCGGATTCCTCTGGGGCCGAGCACAAATATTAAAATGATGACATGATATTATTACAGTGATGATGTGATGCTGATCAGACTCCAACTCTGGCAGCGGCTGCAGCTCTCCACCCTCTTTGAACGACATGTGGGAACATTTAGATAATGAGAAGCTGATCCGTGCGCGTTAAAGGTTCAGTTCACCCCAGAATCTCAAAAGCATGTGTTTCCACTTACCTCGCGGAGGCGCTTTCCCGAACCTTTCACGGGGAAAAAGTCCCAAAGGCTTTGAATTCAACAGACGAAGGGTTAAATGTGAGGCGAGTTCAGTTCAGGGTAAGATCAGATTTAGTCTTAACCCTCACTGATGTGCTCCTGGGCGTGTCTTCACTGGCGAGGTCTCACCTTGCGGGTCAGCCAGATGTTTCCCAGTGAGGCTGACGCAGCTTTGCAGGAAAAACAATCACAATTAAAAGCACAAACACTCAGAGCTTCTCTCTTTCTGTCTTGGCTCTGGTTTTCATTTTCTCCTCTGTGTGTGTGTTGCCTTCGTCTTTATAATTCCTGCTCCGTCTTCCTCTTTCTCTCTTTTGGCGGACTCGGCGGCGCTCCGAGCCAGAGAAATGAGCCTGGCTCCAATCGTTTTGGCTCTGGGAGAAAAAGCTGCGAGCAAAAGCAGCCTTATGTGATTATGATGAATGTGTGGCACCGCGATGTGTAATTTACCTGTCGGGGTTATCGCAGACGATGCTGTAATGAGTTTTCCTAAGACCTGAGGAATCTGTGAATGCAGCGCGGCGGCGTACACTCAGATTTATTTAAGATCGCCTCCGTAGTGTTTTTCCTCCAGCCCTCTGCTGAAGGATGCGTCTGTGTAGGAAGTGCTGTATGGATGTGAGACTGTGTGGAAATCAGATTGTTGTATGAATGACTGGGACTGTGCTGCTCAAAATCAATTTAACTTCAGACATTTTGTCTAAAGATTAAACTGCTTTTTGAAAACTGGAAGTTCACTCAGATGAGTCACATCGACTGGATCCAGATGTGAGATGTGGGGGCAGCCGTGGCCTAGAGGTTGGAGAAGCGAATCGGTGGGTCGCCGGTTCCCCCCCATTAGCCAGCTGATGTGCCCTTGAGCAAGGCACTTCACCCCCCAATATGCTCCCCGGGCGCTTGATGCTGCCCACTGCTCCTGTGTGTGTTTCACTGCGTGTAATTTGCCGGGTGTTGCATGTGTGTGTTCAACTATGGATGGGATAAATGCAGAAGACGAATTCAGTGTGTGTGTGTAAAAATATATATACTGCCAATAAAGTGATTCTTCTTCTTCTTCTGAATGTAGAAAATGTAAAGTGGTTTATTTTACATACGAACATTTTTACGTAGAAGCATTTAATACAAAGGGAAATTTACCGATTGAACAAACCGCCAAAGAAAATGGCGTCAGCTGCCGAGTGTTGCTGCTGATCTGTCGGACGGTGAGGACGGCTGGGCCCGACCGGCCGAACTGACCGCAGGTCTGAAGGTCAGGGTCAGTCGCTCAGATTATCGGACTGATGCTGTGTTAGCTCTCAGTTAGCGTAGCTAACGTAGTTAGCGTTCATCATCCCACGGGTCTGGAACATATCGAGAGAGACGAGCGGTGGGCAGTGACAGATGGCCGCTAAATGTCCCGAAGACGTGTCCGTCCCCGGAGACAAATTTCCGAATCTGAATTAAACCAGCAGCGTTAAGCCGGAAGTTTCTTTGATCCGCTCTTTTGAGTGAAGAGAAAAGCAGTTTGAAAGTGTTCAGATCACGTCAGCTGAAAACACAGCAGCTTCAGTTGCTGAGATTTTTCGGTCGACTCAAACCAAACCGAACCCACGGATCTTTTCGGTGAAACGATTTTTCTGTTTTTTAAATGAAAAAAAAGATTCAATGCTTTGAACGCCACAAATGAGAGTCCGTTGAGTTCGGTGTGTGAATGTGTCGACCCCATTAGAAGGAGATGACACAAAACGTTTGCTGTGGTTTGAGCGAACCTGCTGCGATGATAACATGAAGGACAACAGGAGGACAAAGCTCCAGGCCAGACTCCGGTCCTTCTGCTGCTGTGTTGGTCCTTTTTTCCACACAGACGGGGACGTAAAGGGCTCCACTTGCTGTGTGATTGTTTCAGGTGTGTGTGCGGTGAGAGCTTTCAGCCTGCATCAGCGGTGCGTTCTGTCAGTCCCGCACGGCGAGCTGCAGCAGGAGCGTTTCTTTGTGTTAGATTACGATAAGGGACGTTTGTCCGTCCCTGCTGTGACAGCTTCTCTCTGCTGTAATTTGGATCACTTTGTTCTGGCTGCTGTTGTTTGTGTGGGGGCTTTTCTGCTGACGTTTTGTTCCTCGGTGTTGGAGACGCTGCACCACCCTCCTCCACCCGCCTGCTCCATTTTCAGGCAGACAGCTGAAACATGGCTGCTGTCGCCTCTCCGCTCGCTGTTTATCTTCTCTCTTCCTCCTCACTTTCTCTTTGTCCTGCAGGGGAGACATTTTCTCTTTTCTCTTTCACACTCTCTTATCTCACTCCCATTTTTCTGCTCTTATCTGTTTTCTTCCAGATAGAGATGCCTCATTTTGTCTTTTTGCTCCTTTTCTGTATTTTGATATATTAGAGCACACTTTTGTTGTCCTTTTCTTGCCTGTGACTCTGCTGTGGTTTCAGATGCCAGACTCAAAGTTTTCTTTAAATGGAATTTTAAAGGGATGGCAGCGCTCTGAAGCAGCCGTGTGGGGGCACGATGGAACGTTAGTCACAGTTAATGTGAACCTGTCGGCTCACCGAGGTGTGAGCAGAGCCTTCGCACCTGAACGAGACCAGATGTTGCGTCTGGCGGCTCCTCGCGTCCTCTCGGGGTTTGTTTAAGCGCTAACGTAACGACCTGATCGCTGCGTATCTCTGAATGTGGTGGAGCAGACGTATAAAGTCCACATCCAGTTTCTCCTGCTGTCGTGTGGTTAACATGTGATCATCGTGCTCCTGTCACGATGACTCGCTGCACACATACGATCCTCTTCTAAATGTTCACATTAAGTCCGAAAAATAAGAAAAACAACAGTTCCTGTCGTCTGTCCGTGATTAAAGTGTCCTCCTGTCAGCAGAAATGTTCAATTTACAGCCTGTATGGGCTGATCCCACATGCCCCCCTCTGAAAGGGTCTGCACCCCTGCAGTCCGGTGCTCAGCTGCACACTGGACCACAGCAGCTTTGTGTGCTGGCCCAGTTCACTGGGAGATTCAGATCCCCGTCCCCTGAGCTCACAGTCCTGCAGTAGGGTTTACTGGTGGAGGCGTGTTGTAGGATCAGGTTGGTGACTGCAGTTTCATTCTGTCCTGCAGACTCTCTGTGCATCCAGAGGTTCGACCCCGGGCTGGGCCTCATCGCACCCATGAACCCGATGATGGCCGGCATCAGCCTGGTGCCTCCTCCGCCCGTCCCGGCCGACATGCCCGTCATCAAGGAGATTATCCACTGCAAGAGCTGCACTCTGTTCCCTCAGAACCCCAGTAAGCTCCCATTCACTGTGCACTGCCGTCACTCTGCGACACCTCAGTGCAGAAAGCGTCGCGCTCGCTCTGATGTCACTTTGACCCCCGAGCTGCTTTCTGTTCTGATAAATCCCACATCCGGAGAAGTGGAGGATTTAGTCTTGGAGGTGATGATGATGATGATGATGATGATGATGATGATGATGTGGGTGTTCTGCAGACCTGCCCCCTCCATCGACTCGGGAACGTCCCCCCGGCTGCAAGACGGTGTTTGTTGGAGGTTTGCCGGAGAACGCCACAGAGGAAATCATCAGGGAGGTGTTCGACCAGTGTGGAGAGATCACCGCCATCCGCAAAAGCAAGAAGAACTTCTGCCACATCCGCTTCAGCGAGGAGTTCATGGTGGACAAAGCGATTTACCTTTCAGGTGAGCGGTCACACAAACACGCTGTGCGTCTTAAAGCCAGTTACCACAGTGCATGTCTCTGCGTCACCTGGTGTCTGTGAATCTACAGGTGACGTTTCAGGTGCTCAAGTTCCTGTAGGAAAGTCCCGTAACACCTGTCACGTTTTCTCTCAGGGTACCGGATGCGTATCGGATCCAGCACTGATAAGAAGGACTCTGGCAGGATCCACGTGGACTTTGCCCAGGCCAGAGACGACCTGTATGAGTGGGAGTGTAAACAGCGCCTACTGGCCAGAGAGGAAAGACATCGCCGCAAGATCCACGAAGACCGACTGCGCCCGCCGTCTCCGCCGCCCATCGTGCACTACTCTGAGCACGAGGCGGCGCTGCTAGCAGAGAGGCTGAAAGGTGAGGACGGACCGACAGACATGAAAGAGTGAATATGTGACAGCAGAACTTTAAAAACGTTTCTGTTTGCTGCACTCTGATTCGCAACACGTCCACAGAGACGCAGGAAAAAGGAAAACGGACCTTTGTTAGTCCAACATCATTAGAGGTCACCATGACAACATCTGAAAAAGATCAAAAGTTTGGTTGTCAGCACATCTGTTCTGTGTGTGTGTGTGAGATGACCTGCTGTGATACCTGCTGATAGTTTCGAGTGAATTGCTGAGGAACCTGCACAATTATTGATGTTGGTCATCCTGACCCAAACAGCCCAGCTGCTGGGTGGTTCTGATGGGAGCAGATGATCAGAGCACAAATGAGTTGAGTCTTTATTTCCCAATCACCTGGACTGTCCTCCTGAAGAGGAACGGTCACGTTCACCTGAGCAGGTGTTTGGCTTCGTGTGCTCTTGTCTCAGGGCCTTTCAGTACATGCAGGCTTTCATTTTCCAAGCCGCCGCGACCCTGAGCACCATCGTGTTCTCAATCACGAGAATGAATTGCTCAGGTGTCAAAGGCAGGTGAGATTCTCACAGAAGCAGCTGCGTTCAGCGTGCAGCGTGTCGTACTGTCCGTGCTGGACTCCCGAGTGCTGGACCTGACCTGAGTCAGACCAGTGGAAAAGCCGTCTGATGCCAGCGTGCATAAATCCAAATGGACTGAAGGGAAACAGAATCTGAAGGCCCAGGGATCGTTAGACCTGATCCCAAATGCTTTCCCAGCAAACATTCTTCAACCAACTGGACCACAGGCGGAAGATGATCATTTAAATATAAAACTTAGCCCGTATCTCCAAGCTGATGGAAAGCAGGTGAAGATGCAACATAAACACTTTTTTCTTTGCTTAAGATTCAAGATTCAAGAGTCTTTATTGTCATTATGCAAGCATAACAAAACAGACACATGTATAAATAGCACAAAATATTTAAAATGAACACTTAAGAAAAATATAAAGATAAGTGTGTGTGAGCCAAGCCGATGCAGAACAGAGGCTCAGTCCCATTGTGATTTGGACCTGGTCTGGCTCTGGTTCAGGTCTGTCACCTGATCTCAAGCAGAGTTTGGTGGAAGGAGATGAGACATGGGAGTGAACTGGCAGATGGGTGGAAGAGCCAGAAGCGAGTGATGATAAATGTTATTGTGGAGGAGTGTGAAGGTCACTCCTCCTCCTCCTCCTCCTCCTGCTGTGGCTTATTCTTATCTCCATGGCTGAAAATATTCCAGTTTTACTGCAGAAAGCTCTTAGCCTTGACTGTGTGAATGAAAACACAATGAAACAAAGAGACAGTACTTCAAATTGCAGTGGAAATACTTCACTGCTATCTGAAAATCTGAGGTACTTTATGCCCCTTTCTACTTCACTGCATCTCACAGTCAAATATTCTACTTTCTACTTCACTACATTAATCTGACAGCTGAAGATTTTTACACACAAAACACGCGATGAGTTTGTAAAATCTGATGTTTTATCATTAATAAGCAGACGGTCAGCGGATTCATGGAGGAAATAATCAGCAGATGAATCGTCAGCTGCAGTCAAAATGAGCTCCAGCTCAACCAACTCCAACAGGTCACTGTGGTTTCTCATTGGTGACCTGTTGCCGGGCAACACTTTACCAGCAGACATATCGCCACGAGAAACACCATGCAACAGTACAGACAGTCTGAATACCTGTGAGTCAAACCGGTCAGACGTTCACGCTTTTCTGTCCGTCTTATGAAACAGTCAGACGAACCATTTGAGTTTTTCAGATCAGGTTTCGGTTCAGCTTTTACGATTCAGTGCAATGAGTCGCATCACATTTACATTCATGTGTAAGACGTGACACCTGGGCGAGGCCACTGATGGAGTCCACTTCAACCAACCCACAAGTCTTTCAGCTCAGATGTTTTAGGAGACACCAGAAGATTTTCTTTCTGCACAAAATTGGGTGTTTGTGAGGCAAAACGTATTTTTTTCCTCAGCCTAACCAAGTGTTTCAGTGGCTAAACCTTACCAGACCCCAGACACAGCACTGTCAGTGTTAAACCGAAAACTGAAATGTTAAGTTTGAACACATTACTGATTTGTAGAAACGTCCAGTGCCAGCATTAATTCTCCTTCACCCTCCTCCGTCGCCACACCTTGCTGTTTAAACTGTAATAAACGTGCTTTTTCCCACCTGTGTGTGTGTTGGAAGCCTGCAGCGTGTTGCCTTCACTTGTTCATATTTGCTTCTGCATCTCCACTGCACACAAACCAAACCTGAGCCTCTGAGCCGTTTCCTCTTCCATCCTCTAAGCCCAACATAAACAAGCATGTTTTTCTTCTCTCAATAACCTTTTTTTCAATTCATTCTTTACTTCAGACAGCAGGGGAAATAAATTTCTATTATTCCTTCAGTCGTCCCTGTTCAGCTTTCCTTCATTGTGCTCACTGTAATGTGACTGTAATCTGCTGCTGTGTGTGAATGGGGCTTTATCAGAGCGGGGAAAGTGTCTTCTCACAGGTTGTGTTGAGCTCATTAAACGCTCTCTAATTCACTCTGTTCTGCCGCCGTCCGCGGCTCCGTGGCTCCCTTCAATTATTATTCAAATGGAGGAGAACGAAGGAGGCCCGCCGGGACGTTTTATGACTGAGACTGAATGCGGCTCCCGCTTTTGGTTGAAAAGTTGAAAATCAAAAATGCCTTTTGTGTTCAGTGGCTGTGGCTGATTCACAGAGCCATGCAGAGCGAACGGCCCAGGAGGAGGAATTTAATCCTCACGAGCTGCTCGGTTGTTTGTTTAGCCTGACTGAATGTTAAAGGTCCCATGAAATGCTTCTCACATCGCGCTGTTCAGTCACTGTCTGAAGTGACGCTGCATCAAACAGGAAGTTCTTTACTTGTAGCTCTTTTCAAGACTCTCACGCTTCTCACACACCCCATTTTCCAACAGATGACCATAAGTTCAGCGAGGCCACGGCGGTGCTGTTCACCTGGATCGATCGAGGCGAAGTCAGCCGCCGGACCGCCAATCACTTCTACTCCATGATCCAGTCGGCCAACAGCCACGTTCGGAGGCTGATGAGTGAGAAAGCTCAGCACGAGGAGGAGATGGAGCGCGCCAAAGAGACCTTCAAGAACGCCCTGGTGGCCATATTAACACAGTGTAAGAACACATTCTCTTTTCAAACACATACAGTTCGTACGGTGGGAAATCGTCGCTGTCAGCACCTCCACTGAGCAGGTAAGTTCAGGTCGTCAGAGGAGGAAGCTTCAGGACGGGCTGCAGGTATTATCACATCTCATCTGCTGTGTGTTTTTAATAAAACTTTACCACATTAGATCAACATTTACATTAACTACATTATGTTATTTTAATCAGTTCTGATTTAAATCCTGTCCTCACCACAGTCTGACAGGACTGAACCTGAACACAGGACTGAACCTGAACACAGTCTGTCAGGACTAAGCCTGAACACAGGACTGAACCTGAACACAGTCTGTCAGGACTGAGCCTGAACACAGTCTGTCAGGACTGAGCCTGAACACAGGACTGGGCCTGAACACAGGACTAAACCTGAACACAGGCTGTCAGGCTTAAACCTGAACACAGGACTGAACCTGAACCCAGTCTGTCAGGACTGAGCCTGAACACAGTCTGTCAGGACTAAGCCTGAACACAGGACTGAACCTGAACACAGTCTGTCAGGACTGAGCCTGAACACAGGACTGGGCCTGAACACAGGACTGAACCTGAACACAGTCTGTCAGGACTAAACCTGAACACAGGACTGAACCTGAACACAGTCTGTCAGGACTAAGCCTGAACACAGGACTGAACCTGAACACAGCCTGTCAGGACCGAGCCTGAACACAGTCCGTCAGGACTAAACCTGAACACAGTCTGTCAGGACTAAGCCTGAACACAGGACTGAACCTGAACACAGTCTGTCAGGACTAAGCCTGAACACAGGACTGAACCTGAACACAGCCTGTCAGGACCGAGCCTGAACACAGTCTGTCAGGACTAAGCCTGAACACAGGACTGAACCTGAACACAGTCTGTCAGGGCTGAGCCTGACACAGGACTGAAGCTGAACACAGTCTGTCAGGACTGAGTCCACCAATTGAACTCCGTCAGACTCATTACTTTGTAGTGCTGTTGAACTTACAAAGTGGTGTCAGAAGAATTCAGATTCTTTCCTGAAGTATCACGCAGCACAGACCACCCTCATGGAGGAGGATTTATTGCAGGACTGTTGACTGCATTAGTTTCAGCTCAGTGGACGTCATAAACTGGGAAATGAATGTGTGTGAGAGCTGGAAATGAGAATAAACAATAACACTGAAACTGAAGTGAATTTCAGGCCAGTGTCTCTGAAGTTTTCTGTGTTTGCTGCTAAATGAGTCAGCTTTGGTCCATGTGAGCAGGAGCAGCGTTTGTGAGGTTCCCAGCATCAGGGAGGCTGATTTCCTGGTCGGGTTGTGTGGTTCAGTCATGGAAGTGCAGACCGTGAAGCCATTTTCACCACATCCACTTTAAAGGCTGCCTCGATGCAACTCATTTACTCTGCACGGATCTCAGCCCAGTCTCCATGACAACACTCCCCCATCAGCATCAGCTCCATCATCTTCAGCTCACTGTGCGCCGGTGATTAGGTCAGTGTGAGGACGCTTCAGAAACACACTCACATCAGATCACTCGCTCGCTGTCACCTCGCAGCATCTTCACACCTAAAGCTGCATTAAGTGATTTTTGTGTTGTTTCGTCCAATATTTACTCTGCTTTGAGTTCTGATTTGGTCTCCACCGACTCCTGAGAAACACTTTTATCTTTCTAGCTGCTAAATGCTCCACTTTCTTCACCTTGAAACAGTTTTATACAATAATAACCTTTAACTGTATTTGTATAGCGTGTTTCTTAACAACGCTTCAGAGTGAAGAAAGAAAATCAGAACACAAGTAAAACCAAGAAATGCAGTCATGAAACAACACAATAAAATGCAGTTTACAGTAGATAAAACTGCAAAATATCAAAACCCCTGGAGAAATCTTACGGTTTGTAAGTGTGAATGTGAAGATACTCGAGAGCTGAAAGCAGGAGCTTCAGGAGTCTGAACGAGTCGCCGATGAGTCTCATTTATGGACGTATCGCTTAAGGCAGTTTAACGAGGCAGAATAAAGAGGAGGTTTGTGCCAGTCAAGACGTGAAGCAGCGCTGAGTCAGAGAGGTGAGTGACACGCTGTCCGTCTTTGTTGTTGTCTGTCCACAGCTCAGGCACCACACGGGTTGTTTGAAATGAGTCGGTTTGCTTCACGTTCGGTCAGCTTTGAAGGAAAAATGTGAGCAGAGCTTTGCTTTGAAAGGCAGCATTTTAATACAGAATGTATGACTTTAAAACGCTCTACCTGAGACACCTGAGGGCTCTAAAAACCTGCATCCATTCTGAATAAATGCTGCCTTTGTCAGTCCTGAAGGAAGTGAAGCTGCAGGTGATGTAAGTACAGAGCACTGAACAGGAGAGAGACCCGATCACATGACACACCTTGTTTTATTTGAGGACCAATCAGATCTGTCGTTTACCACCTCACTCTTCAGGTTTATCACATCACTCATACTGCCTCCATTTTCGTCCAAACCGCACAAAGTTCTGTTTATTTAATAATGTTTAGCTTCTTTTGAATTCAGCTCAGTGATTTCATTTTGTGTATTTATTGTGCAGAGGAGTTGTTGGCGACTTTGACTCCACAATCTGTCATCATGTGCTCAGTGAGGCTCGACTCTGCTGACGTCTGAGATGATCGGCTGCTCATCAAATTGTTCGTTCGGTTGTGTTCAGTTCAGCTCAGTGGAGCACAAATCAGTCAAAGTATGAAGCCACAGCCCGACATCTTTTCTTAACATTCAAATGAGTGTTAGGCCTCAGATTAACAAAACAAAAACTGACTTTGTTGACCAGATAGGATGATGAATATCAGTGTGCTGCAGTGACAATGTGTCCTCTGGGAGGAAGCAACAGAAGGGACCCTGAAAGTACATGAACTCATCAGCGACTGCAGCAGAATGTAAAAGTTCTTTATCAAGGCTTTTAAATTAAGTTTCTTCAAGACTTTTCTCGCTGAGACTGACACTGACAGGAAATAATTCAGAAATGAAAGACAACATGTAAATCTCCAGCATCTCACTGGCTGTCTGTCCTCTGTTTTACATCATAAAGCACATACAACAAACAGGTTGAACAACGCCAGAGAGAAACCAATCGATCGATCAATCAGTGACAGCAGCGGTTCCTCCCCACGTTTGTTCATCCAACAGTTTGGAGGCAGGACCTTCAGGATCAGAATCGGATGGTGTGGCTTTAGCAGCTGTCACACATTCATCAGCAGATAACTCTGATCGAGTCGTCTTCAGTCTGAACCTTTTCGAGCTGAGCAAATGATGACAGCATTTTGATTTTGGAGCGAACTGTTCCTTTAATGTGGCAGGAAGGTCAGTGTGTGTCCACGGTCTCTCCTCTGTCTGCTGTACGAGCCTCAGTCAGTGCTACAACGCTACATAAACGGCTTGTTTTGTCTTAACCCTCCTCCTCCTCCTCCTCCTCCTCCTCCTCCCTGTCCACCCCAAAGTCGAGCAGATCACCGCCGTTTTCACCGCCGCCACCAGGCAAAAGGCATGGGACCATTTCTCAAAAGCACAGCGCAAGAACATAGACATTTGGCGCAAGCAGTGTGAGGTTGGTACACCTTCTTCTTCTCTCCTCCCACCCCAGCCCGCTGCTTTCTTCTTCTCTGCTCTCGTTTCCCCAGGAGGGCGCCGACAGGCAGCTCTGTACGACTGTTCAGTGCCCTCGTTGTTGTTTTCTTCTGGAGGCTTCGCCCTCACAGACAGACAGTCAGACAGACAGACAGACAGACGGACTCGGCCTCTGATCGTCTGAGCCCAAACATTCTCTTTCTCCCCGCAGCCCACATGTGAGGCAAAGATCTGACGCCTCCTCGAAAGTGTGAGGCGCTGCTATGGCAACAGTGATTTCCAGGGTTAAGTCTCTGTTCAATTATTCATCAAACCCAGATAACAAGTCTAAACGTGAGAATGTTGAGGATCTGTCCATTTTCAGCCTGTTGCTCCTCCAGGAGTTTAGTTTTGTCGATGTGTGGGAGCATGGCTACGTTGCTTCCAGTTAAAAACATGTTAGGAAGGAAAAGTATTCCTCACCTCTGGTCTGAACAGCTGAATGAGCTGTTTTTGTTCTCCAGAGTTGTCCAGCAGAGGGCAGCACAGCCCTGCCAACAGTAAACTCACCTGTCGTTAACCTTTCGGAGCTGAGACACATCCCAGCGGAGGCCCGGAGTGGCCGCGAAGACCAAGCGTTTTATACCGAGGCCTCGTTTTACTGCCTTTAGTGCTTGAAATGCGATTGTGTGCACGCAAATTACAGTTTGTTGCCATGTTTTGATGTAGTAAAACGCAGGCTCGATAAATATATTTGTCTCTCTATGGCCACTCTGGGCCTCCATACATACTTTCAAAGCCAATCTAGAAAAATAAAATCAGCTGTCAGAGCTGTACAGATCAAAGAGCTGCATCAAAAAACCGCCTGCGTAGATTGTAATTAGATTTATTTGTGGCACAATAAAAAAAACAGACAAATCAAAAGAAAATAATAATGATGTTTGATTTGTTTTTATATCTGCGTTTTGAATCTTCCATAGACAAAATCAGTCCAGTTAGTTACACTTAACTACCAGGGAGGCTTCGTCCAAACCAGCTCAGTGTCATTATTTATAATATTTCTGATTGAAAAAGAGGTAAGAGACAGTGATTGGCCCTCAGCACACCTGGTGAGACCAGCATGCAGCAGTCCCACTGTGAAAGCCCAACCTTTTAATGGCTAGTCTCTGTGGTAAGTCTGCATATCTCTACAGCTCTGCTAACTGTACGCCAGCTCGCTGCTGGTTTCTGCTCTGTGGAAGTCAGCACGTTTGTGCTTTGGAATCCCAGCTGACAAAAGAAGAGATAATAAAGATGGCCGCCGTACGCCAGGGGCCGCAGCAGCAGGGATGCAGACGACACGGACAGATGACGTGGTCTGTGGTTTTAGTTGGAGGTTTGTTCTGGTCGGAGTTTGGCCTGAATGCAGATTCACCTTTTTGGTTTGGTTTGAGAGGTTTATTGAATTCCCTGTAGAGACGAATGTTCCGTTCATTTTGCGCATAAAAGTACAGAAATTAAAGTTGTTTAGTGCTTCAGCGTCTTGCAGCTAATTCCAGAAGAACAATTAACAAGTATAACACCTCGTTTCCTCAAACTTTTATTTTGTGTCCTAATTATGAATGTTCGCCCCCTAGTGTTCAGTGTGAGGAAGTGCATTTCTTTATGGATGCATTGAAATGCCACAGCATGGGACAGAAGCTAAATTTACATTCCCAAAAACAGTGAATAAATGAGGAGGTTGGCCTGCCAGGTGTGCAACCAGTTTGTAAAATATTTTATCAGAATGAAGCAATAAAAGTGTGTAACTCGAGCCGAACCGTCAGTCAGCCAGTTAAGCTGCTTTACGCTCAGCGCAGACGGCCTGCCAGTTCAAATGCTTTTTGTCCCTGATGACGTGTGGTAAACATGGCAGCGGCTGCACTCTGTGTGTCTGCCGGTCGGGATGTTTCAGGAGCTGAGAAACGCCCACAGTGAGGAGATCATGGGCATCAGACGGGAGGAGGAGATGGAGATGTCGGACGACGACTCGGAGGAAAGTCCCTCCAAGAGGATGCGGCTTGGAGAAAACGGTGAGTGAATCGGTCAGAGCCGCCACGATGTGGTCTGGATAAACCAGCTGCCTTTGGGCTTGGCTTTAAACATGTTTGTTTCCTGTCAGCTGCAGACTGATGGAGTCTCTCTGTTGTCACGGCGACAAACTGACTCATCAAACTTTAACATCTTCTCAGAAGCTTTCAATTTCCTCCTCCTCTCCTCCTCTGGCCCTCATCCTGCTCATCCTCTCCTCCTCCTCTCCTCCTCTCCTCCTCCCCCTCCTCTTCACTTCCTCCTCCTCTCCTCCTCTCCTCCTCCTCCTCCTCCCCCTCCTCCTCCTCTCCTCCTCTCCTCCTCCCCCTCCTCTTCACTTCCTCCTCCCCTCCTCTCCTCCTCTCCTCCTCCTGCTCCTCCTCTCCTCCTCCTCCTCTTCACTTCCTCCCCCTCCTCCTCTCCTGCTCCTCCTCCTCTCCTCCTCCTCCTCTTCACTTCCTCCCCCTCCTCCCCTCCCCCTCCTCCTCCTCTCCTCCTCTCCTCCTCCCCCTCCTCTTCACTTCCTCCTCCTCTCCTGCTCCTCCTCCTCCTCCTCCTCCTCTTCACTTCCTCCCCCTCCTCCTCCTCCTCGTCCTCTTCTCCTCCTCTCCTCCTCTCCTCCTCCTCCTCTTCACTTCCTCCTCCTCCTCTCCTCCTCTCCTCCTCTTCCTCTTCACTTCCTCCTCCTCCTCTCCTCCTCTCCTCCTCTCCCCCTCCTCCCCTCCTTCTCCTCCTCCTCCTCCTCCTCCTCCTCTCCTCCTCTCCTCCTCTCCCCCTCCTCCTCCTCTCCTCCTCTCCTCCTCCCCCTCCTCTTCACTTCCTCCTCCTCTCCTGCTCCTCCTCCTCCTCCTCCTCCTCTTCACTTCCTCCCCCTCCTCCTCCTCCTCGTCCTCTTCTCCTCCTCTCCTCCTCTCCTCCTCCTCCTCTTCACTTCCTCCCCCTCCTCCCCTCCTCCTCCTCTCTTCCTCCTCCTCTTCACTTCCTCCTCCTCTCCTGCAGGAGTGTATGATGCGGCTCAGGCGTCTCTGAAGGAGGAGAACGACTCCCTGCGCTGGCAGCTGGACGCCTACAGGAACGAAGTGGAGCTCCTGAGGAAGGAGCAGAGCAAAAGCAGCCGAGCAGATGAGGAACACACACCAACGCAGTCGCACACACACACTCCGGAGGCTCAGATCCAGCTGCTGCAGCAGAGTATGCACAACATGCAGCAGGTGGGTCTCTGCCCTGTTAGCCTGAGCTTCAGGTGGTTTCGTCACAGAGGGTGCGTTTGTTTTAACGCCCGCGTGGGCAGCGGGCTGCCGTCCATGTGATGCTCAGAGGAAAACAAATCGCGTGCCAGTGCTGTTCCAGGACCTGAGAGGCGGATCTCGTCGTTCGTGGTGTTTGGTTATTAAACTGACTTGACTTTACTCTCCCCAACAAACTGCCTTTCTCACTGCTGACTCAGAGGTCTCCCATGATCCTTTGCTCCACTGGTTTCATAAACCGGCACAGAAAGCTTTGTCAGAACACGGAGCTCGTTTGCCACGACTTGGCCTGATTCAACTCGACTTCCTGTCTTTCTCTATCTAAACTGACAGCACTGATGAAACAAGGCACATTAGAGACAACCGCCAGCACACACACTCACACACACTCTCACACACTCACTCACACACACTCACACACTCACACACTCACACACACTCACACACATTCACACACACTCACACACACACACACACACACACACACACACTCTCACACACACGCATACACTCACACACTCACTCACTCACACTCACACACTCACACACACTCACCCTCCCTGCTGGCTTGTAGTGAATGTGTTGCTTACTTGTCTTCTGACGGTGTGTGTGAACGTCACCCTGCTGTCGCTTCTCGTTTGTCACCTGTTGTTGTTTTTCTTCCTTCATCACCACCGAGCGGCTGCGACAAAAAAAATAAAAAGTGTTTTTGTTAAATAAATATTTACATTACGTACCTGTTAACAGTTTTTTGATGAGATGACATCATGAAAAGGTGGAAACACACACGTGATGGTGTTTAATGTGAGCAGCGAACGCCTTCACGCTGCGTTCACGTCACAGGAGCAGCTTGTCCCTCCTGCGTTCAGGTGTGCACCTGTCAGCTCAGTAACTCATTCATCAGGACGCACCTGAGATTCACGTGTGTGTGTGTGTGTGTTTGTCTTCCAGCAACTCCTGAGCCTGCAGGAGACGCTGCAGAGTAAGGAGGCGGAGCTGGAGCAGGCAAAGGAGGAGCATCGTTACCTGGAAGGGGAGGTGCTCGCCCTGCGGGACAAGGTGTGTGTGCTCCCTCTGGCACGAGGTCCACGGTGTCCTCAGGCCGTGTAGCCTTGGTTTAGTGTGTCAGGGTCCTAACACACACCCACAGCAGGGAGGCCACGCCCACCACGACACAGACAGGAAGCAGCATTTCACACAGAGAACGTGTGGCTCAGGGCTCATGTTCTGTTGTGAGTGTTTTCCAGTGTCTCTTCTGTGATAGTCTGTATGAGGAGACACACACACACACACACACACACACACACACACACACACACAGGTTGAACATGATGAGGGATGAAGAGGGTTTGAAGGACAGGAGGGCTGCCATGGCAACAGATCTGAGAGGATGTTTTACTGTGTTCTCCTGCTGAGAGGTGAGCAGTTTGACCTGAGGGGTGTGTGAGCGTGTGTGTGTGAGAGACTGTGTGTGTGTGTGTGTGTGTGTGTGTGCGCGTGCGTCCCCCTGTGGTAACTTTTGTTCATAGGACTGATCTGAGATCAGGCAAACAGTCAGCGACCAGCCAGTCAGCACTGTGACTTCATGTCTGCTGTTTGAATGAACAGGAAGTGGACTACAAGACTACTTCTCCTTAGTCCGGACCGACGTGACACGGACCGACTCGCCGTCTTCTCCTCCGACAGCATCTAGAAAACACAGGCTTTCTTACATGTCCTCTTCTGTCTCTGTCTCCTCAGCTGCGTCACAGTAACGTGGAGGCTGTGGACGGAACCAACGGAGACCTGCATGAACAGGTAAGAACTGAGCCGTGGACCAATGAGAACACACCAGGGGACAGGAAATTTCCTGTCCATACAAGAGCGAAGCTCTGGCCTCGTGTCCGCGTCCTGAACCGTCTCAGACCTTGTGACAAATCCTGACCAGGACTGTTAATGTGGTTCTTCGGTACTCGCTGAACATCAGTTCTGAAGCTCTGTGAAAACGTCCACGCAGTACAGACAAAGTATAGCAGCATCACAGACAGAGTTCAGGCCTCTTATTGCAGTGTCCCACAGTCCACACACACACACACACACACACACACACACACACACACACACGATGGCAGGTGGACTTTTAACCCCAAACCTGCTGAACTGGAAGCTGACGCCAGGAGGACTGAAGGCCTGGAACCTGCTGCACTGAGCCGACCCCCTTTCACTGGAAACCCTGGAAACCATCTGAGTGGAGATACGATGCTTTTTATTAAATGATGATGTTTTGCTTCTGTGTGTGTGTGTGTGTGTGTGTGTGTGCATACTGTATGTATATTTAATGTTTGTTTGTTTGTCCTTCGAGCTATTCTTGTGTTACTGTGATCCAGAAATGGAAGAAGTACTCAGATCCTGTACTTAAGTAAAAGTACCATTAATACAGTGTAGTATTATTGGCTTCAGGTAGTTAGAGTGTCAGTAGTAAAAGAACAGGAGTACTGTAGAAGTACTGTCAGCTCCGTGTAGTAAAATCACAGGACAAACACTGATTTAAACTGTTGTATAAACTCACATGCTTTAATGTGAATTTTAATTTGAAAGGACATCGTGGTGGAGCAGAAAGCAGCAGAAAGTAGTATTACTCAAGTACAGTACAAGTACCTCAGTACTGGAGTAAATATACTGTGTTACTTGAATGCATCAGAGTGTGGGTTTGTGGGTGTGTATAGCAGCTTGTCAGACTCTGTTCTCCTGTGTGTGTGTGTGTGTGTCCGTCCACAGGGGATGAACGGGTGTGTCCCTTCGCTGTACCACAGCAGAGACAGGAGGACTGAGCTGCTGAGGGGAGGTGTGGCCTCAGAGAAGGAGGCCCTGCTTCTGGGTGAGCAGCACTTTGATGTATTAAGTTGTTTAAAATCAAAATATTCAAGGAGCATATAAGTACTTGAGTAAAAGTACGTAGCTACACTTTTGTCCCACTGAGTGTGTATTAACGTCTGTCCCGTGTTGTCCTAAAGTGATGTGGGACGCAGCTGGTGTCACTCAGCTCCGGCTGTCTGTCCTGGCTCTCCTCTGGCGTCAAAGCACGCGTCTCCACACCCGGTTCCAGTCCCTTAACGTGGTCAGGGTCTGTGCCATGTGTCCGTTCAGTCTTCCCACCGACTCGGCCGTGGTTTCTGGTTCTGGTTCTGGAGCTGTTGGTTTGTGTCCTGCTGGCTGTGCCGCTTTCTGCTGATGTGGATTTAATTTGGAGGAACTTTTTGTCTCCAGCCTCTGCTGCGTCCAGGAAGTCTTCCAGCACAAATCTCCAGCTGGATTATGCACATACTGGGATTATGAAATCTTTGAGTGGAGCTCACTGACGGCTGTTACACCAGATTTAATTTGCAGAGCACCCGTGTGGGCGGAGCCGTTCACGCCTGGTGTGGAGACATCACGGACTGATTGCCGTGTGTTCCCTGCGGGCTGAGCTCAGCGCCCGCCGGGCCTCTCCGAGTGTTTGTTGGCGTAAAGTTAAAGACGAGTGAGCACGCTCAGCTCACGTTCTGCTGCCATCGTGTTCACGCCGCCTGCTGTGTGGGGTTCACATGGAGCAGACTGAAACCTTCCCCCTCAGAGGAGCCTGGATGTGTCTGTCTCTCTCTGTGGCGTCTGTCTGTCCTCTGTGCAGCTGGACTGAATTCGTCTCTGCCACATTAATGGTCGTCCTGCACGCCGAAGCGCAGGCTGACGCGGGTTATTTGCGGTGAAGCTGCTGCTGCTTCGTCCAGAGCTGAGCAGCAGCAGCAGCACATTTATCTCCCTTAGCAGAGCCAAGAAAACCCGAGTGTGAAGGAGAGAGGAGGCCTGTAATCTGCTGCTGCTGCTGCTCAGACCTTCATTCACAGGACAGAAAACATTTGGAATGCGGCCAGTTTTCACCTGCAGTCAAATGAGGCTCATAGACACACACACACACACACACACACACACAGATGGAGATCGTGGTCTCTTAAATGGAGTGTGTAGTTTCTGCCTCCACGTGTTGCTCTGCGCTCGCCACAGTGAAGCAGCAGCTGTCTGTCAGGGTCCTCAGGAAGCAAGGCTCAGTATGTTCCAGTGCATATCCTGTCCAGAGCGCCGGTCTGCTTCTCTGGCTCGTCCGACCCACAATCCTCTGCTCAGGGGGAGGTGCGTCGCGTGGGCCGGCAGAGCACAGGCAGGAGACAGGAGACAGGAGTCAGGAGACTGACGTGAGCCAGTCAAAGGCTTCCTGTCCCAGTTGTCTGACAGGATGTGATGTCAGGATGTGCACTCAAAGGAAACACAAACAGATCAGTCCAAACTGAGACGCCAGGCACCCAGCTGTGACGTTTGTGGTTCCATGACTTCAGTCAGGTGAGCTCATGCAGGTCAGACGATGGCGGCACGCAGCAGGCGTTCACACGTCGTTTTCTAAATGTTATCGTCAGATTTAATTCGTGTGTTCGTTTCAGCTTCGTATTGCTGCGTGTATCAGTCAGGTTCCCTCACTGCAGCTCAGACTGACGCTGGACCTTCATCACTGGAACTTCCTGAAGTCCGCTTTCTCATCAAGACCACACGATCGAAGTCCCTCCCACATCCCACACCTGTCAGAGCCACAAAACCACAACCACACAGTCTGGAACTGCACACACGCACTCTCACGCACTCTCACACTCTCACGCACACTCACACACTCACACTCTCACACTCACACTCTCACACACACACTCTCTGTCTCACACACACACACACACTCTCTCTCTCTCTCTCTCACACACACACACACACTCTCTCTCACACTCTCTCTCACACACACACACACACTCTCTCTCTCTCACACACACACACCCTGCAGTCCTCCTCTGGTGGCTTCTCTTCCATGTGATCAGGTCTGGCTGAAGGAATTGAATCAGGCCCGTCTGTAATTGCCAGCGTTTCGCCACATAAATCAAGGAAATAAATATTGGCTGTGCCGGGTCTTCCGGGGGACGCCACTCTGTTCTGTTACTCCCCCGCCTCCCCCCTCAGCCCCAGTCCCTCTGCATGGCTGCCTACGTTTGCAGGGCCTCTCAGAAGTAATCAAGCCGAGAGCGTTTCCTGTGCGTCTCTTCATGAGGACCGGCTGAACCTTCACGCTGAGCTTCCAGCCCAGTGGCTTCATTAGCTTCACATGTCCTGGATACTGATGGAAAATACTGCAGAACGTTAAATCAAATTGTTTTCAGCAGCATCGTGGTGGACTGCTGGATACTCACCGTTAATGATAGTTTTAATTGTAGCCTTTGACTCTCTGACTGTCTCTTTGTCTCACCGCGTCTGACCCTCAGCGTCCCCTCAGCGTCCGTCCTGCCCTCAGTGTGTCTGATGAGCTCTCTTCTTCTCTGCAGGCATCATATCGACCTTCCTGCACGTCCACCCGTTTGGGGCTAACCTTGAGTATCTGTGGTCCTACATACAGAGACTGGATTCAAAGGTGAGGACGGACACACGGCGTTCGCTCACCTTCAAACTGACAACGCACGGCGTCTGCGCTAACATGCACATGTTTAACAAGAACGTTCATCATATCAGTTCACTGTGTTAGCGTGCTAATTAGCCTATTAGCAGTAAACAGCAGTTAGGAAAAACATGCAAAGTGAGAGAACAAGCGGCCAATCAAATGCAGAAACGCTGCAGCAGCACAGAGGAGACGCGACCAGAACATCCAACAGGTCACTCCTGTGTTCAACACTTTCTAGTGTCCCCTGGAAACCTTTTCTCGTGTCCTCTGTGCTGCTTTCCTCAGCTGAGTGTTGAGCTCTCAGGGCCACCGTAGTTTTTACGTGATCATCTTGAGCTCATATTGACGGTCTGATTTCTTCTTACTCCGTCTGTCTGTCTCTGTCCTCTCTGTCTGTCCTCTCAGGTGTCGGCGGGGGAGCTGGAGCGTCTTATGGTCCGTCTGCCCAGTATGTTCAGGCAGGAGCTGAGTGGCGTCGGCGCGACTTTGGAGAAACGATGGAAGTTCTGTGGTTTTGACAGTCTGGGTTCAGCGTGACGCGTGGAGAACGCGCACACACACTGAGAAGACACACTGAACAGACGCACAAGACACCTCCGACTTTAGTGTGTGTGTGTGTGTGTGTGTGTGTGTGTGTGCGTGTACGTGTGTGTGTGTGTGCAGTGTGTCGAATGATGATGTTCACTCAAGCAGACACTGGAAACTGTGGGAGAGACGGACGTTCAGACCTCAGAAAGGACAAAGTACAGGACAGAAAGGACTTTGCCTGCAGCAGGACATTCAGTCTCCAGTTTGTTGACTAAGAGGGTCTCAAACCCGAGTCTCTTTGGTTTGAACTCAGTCGTGGTCCTCGGTTGTCTTTGGAGTGTGAGAGTTATACCAAAGCTGATCCTTTACGTGTTTGGTTCTAAAGCTAAATTTCATGCCAAACTTTGCTTCATTTATCGACAAGATGGACTGTTGGTTGCCGGTTTTGGCCACAGACTGGGCGGGATCAGATCCACCTTGCAGGGTTTGTTTGGACACAAGCAAACATCAGATAAAACCAAACATGGCATCAAAATCCTGAACAGAAACCTTTTGCTGAGCTCCTGAGACAGGACAACATCAAACACAACATGCTAACAGTAAAGCTGTTAGAAATACACTAAAGGCCATAAATACAAAAGTTAAAAACACTAACGTGCAGAAGAAAAATAACATAAACATAGCAAAACATGGAAAGTGTTGTAATGAGTTACAAATGAAACCAGAAAGGAATGCAGCTTAAAGTCCCATGACATCAGAAAGATATGACAGTTTGTGCTCACTGATACATCAGTACCCGACCCACAGCGACAGAGCAGGATTCTGGGGCCTCGCTGATGACCCTACAAAGACACGCTCATTTCTTTATTCACTGATTTTGGGGGAACTGGATCACATTTTATGGAGAAAATATTTTCTGGTTTTCGCTCTGCCTAAACTCTTGAGTTTCCTGATGGACAGATCGCTTCTTCGAGGTGCCAAGACCCAAACCACATCAGGACCGTCTGTCAAACTGGCCTCTGTTGGACAGGAAACTCATAAAAGTACAGCTTCATGGGAGCTTGAAAGGGCTGGTGAGATTTACCAGTCGAGTCAAATATCCTCAGGGAACCAGAGTCCACATGCTGCAACAGTCACAATAAAATGCAGTTTGACGAGCTGATACTGGAGCAGCAGAATCAGTTTACCTTCTATACTTTCTGTTCCGATGTCAGGAGCTCTGCACATTTCTGATGTACAGTACGCAGTATTCAGCCGCTGGTACTTTGGTGGCTATAATACTTCAAATACTTACGGTCTGTGCAAAATCAAACTGTTTTTGATACGACAGCTGTGCTAGTTGTATTAAAAGCATTAATATTGTGTAATTATATCTGTTAGTGGCGGAGTCCACCATTCCGTGCTGGGTTCAGATGCATTCACACAGGAAGTGCTGACAGGAAACGCTGCAGCAGGTGATCCAGTGTGACTGTCTGTAGTCCGATCAGACTGTTCACTCTCGAGCAGCTGGATTTAGCTACGCATGCTAGCACAGCTGTTACTGTTCGACTGGCGTGAGGGTCGGATTTGGTGTGGATGAAGTCAATGGAGGGAAACCACTGCAGTGTTAGAAACAAGCGGACCCACGTGGTTTCTGCTCGGGCCTCCTGCAGAGACGTGAACTGAGGGGGGAACAGGAGAACATCTGGGGGAGGGATCGCTTCCATACTTCTACATAATTTATTTAAGTCATAAGTTATATACTGTATTTAAACAGCTGAATTAAAAAACCGGTTGACCTCTTGACCTTGACATAAATAAGATGGCAGAAAGATGACTGTGTCCTTTTTTAAAGTATACTTCTTTTCTATAAGAGTTAGCAACGAGTTTTCCCCTCAGAATGGAGTGAAGAGTGAGGATGAAGAAGGTCGGACTGCGGCGATGAAGATGCTGAAGAGGAGGAGACGCCACTGAATTATTCATGTCCTGTATTTTGTGTTTCTAAAGACCACAATGCTGTATGTGTACATTTGTTTTTATTATTTAAATAAAGTTGTTGTTAGCAGAGACGAGTAGTGACTTTGTGACCAGACTGCACTTGTTGGCGTTTGAGTCCTGACTCCACCTGAGCTGTGGCTGAAGGAAACTGGGACTTCATGTAATGGAGAATAATTAACTAATAAAGTGTTTCATTCTAGTATATTAGTGTTTACTGTTCATGTGGGATTGACTGGTGATGCTGCCCAGGTGTTGGTGTGGCAGATGATCCAGTCAGGACCTGATGATGTCATCACACGCAGGGTACAGGTGTGTGTTCACTCCTTTACCTGAGGAAGGCCGTGTGGTTGACAGTAGTTTGCGTCTTTTTCCTGTTGTTTCTCTTCTGGATGACTACTTTTACTTTTACTTGAGTACTTGTTGTTAAAAACCGGCCGCACTTTTACTTGAGTACAGTTTTTCCTGTGGTTGTTACTTCACAGTAATTGTACTTTAGCGCTGCAGCCTCCAGCTCGCAGGATGATGTAACAGGCAGCTCACAAGCAGCTGACCCTGATGTAACACAGGCGTAACACACGTGTGTGTTATGCCTGTGTGTGTGTGCGTGTGTGTGCGTGTGTTACGCCTGTGTGTGTGTGTGTGTGTGCGTGTGCGTGTGCGTGTGCGTGTGCGTGTGTGTCAAACTGACAGACTGGATACATGAACACTTTTCTCTGCTTACTAATTTCTTTCAGCGTGAGCAGGAATTATTCTGCTGAGGAGTCACTGAAGTTCATTCATGCAGTTTTTTAATGAGCTCACAGATGAACGTGAGGCAGATTTTATTGCTGACTGGACTGCACGTTGCCTAAAGTTAACGGACACATGAGAGAAGGTTTGGACAGATTAATCGACACTCGGAAGAGGAGAGAAAGTGAGGCGGACACACAGTTCAGTACGGCAACACCAGCTGGACAAGCTGCACGTTTCTGTGCATTTTTACCCCGATTTGGTTTATCTGAAATGATCTCATTAGGAGACACCGTCTTTGTGATTATTCCTGCCATCACTTTAAAACATTAACAGTGAATTTTGTTATTTCTTTCTTTGTCGTTTCAAACAGCAGCATCCAGCTCTCCTTATTCTTTAACAGATTCATTCTGTCCTGCTGTGTTTTGTAGGCCGCCGTCAGTCAGTTTGTTTGTATCACCAAAGGACAGACAGGAAGGTTTTGTTGCTGCTGTTTGACCACATGTTCAAGCTGAAGGACGTCAGACTCTGTTCTGTTTCCGCGGGACCTGACAGAACAAGAAAACTAATCTGACAATTTGGGGCAGCGTTCCCCTCCTGAACAGACAAAACGTGTGATCACACAGCCGAGGAGGAAGAGTCGCTGCGGCGTTTATGTCTCTGTTAGGTTTACTGTGTCGACAGCAGGCCCCTCAGTGTTCACGCCATGATTTATACACAACACGCCGGCAGCAGCTTCCTCCCCCACGTTCGCCCAGCTCACACTCGGTGCGTTGGTTTGGCCGTTGGTTCGTACACTCCCCAGGACAGCAAGCAAATGAGATGGTGGGGGACATGCTGGTAGAGTTAAGCAGGGTCAGGCTAAGCCAAGATGGCGGCAGCTGGAAACGCCCAGTCAGATTTATTTTACAGTCTGTAGCTGCTGCACGCCGAAAACCGGTTGACCTGTCGTCTTTTGATGTTTGGTGCAAGTGCTGAGGTCACATGACCTCCTCGTCAACATGGAGATGTGGTCGCAGGTTTGTGAGAGCCAGCGAGAGACTTTTGACTTTACTCTTTACTGGTGGTTTTGGCTCAGGAGCAGAACAGGAAGTGGAACAAACGAGGGAGCAGCATGAGGTCAGTGAAGCTCTTCTTTTCACTCTGGACCAGCACACAGACCAGCACTGGTACCCTTTAGGGGCGTCGACTATGCAAATCATTAAACTCTCAGGAACAGGAGCCACCAGGCGATTTTCAGCGAGTTGGTTTCCAACCTGAAACAGTAATTTGAGTAAAGCTCGAGCTTCAGGATGAGGAAACATGCTGTCCAGCGTCTGAATGGCTTCTCTTCCTGCGGTGTGTTAATATGAAGTGAGAGTCGTGGTTTCACACACTGTTCATGGCCCGGAGGAGGACCGGCGGTCAATCGAGGAGACGTCGTGCGGCACGGCAGAAACAAACAGAAAGCATTAAGAGGAGGATTACTAAACCCAAAGTGTGTCTCCACTCATTCTCCTTCAGCTCTTTGTGCTTTCTGTCTTTTATCTCCTTCTCACAGTCCCTCCTCCTCCATTCATCTCCTTCCTCCTTCTCGTCTGTCGCTCTCGAGTCTGAAAGAAACATCAAACACGAACAGAAATTACAGAGGATGTCGCTGTCAGCCGAGGATGATGCTGACTCCTCAGGACGGTCATTACTTTGTGCTCAGCAGACACACAGAAGACGATGTACTGTAGTCAGACAAACAAAACTTTTTCTTGCAGAATTTAATTAACAAGAGATTGAAGTTGTTCGGTCACTGAGCTCTCTGTTTTGATTTTAATGAGTGTGCTGACCAAACCACAACGTAATATGATCACTTATTATTAGACGTTTTATCCCGTCACGTCTCTTATTGTAAATATTCACATTCATTTTATTTTTCTGTTGTCGACTGGTTGATCTGCTTGCTTGTCGATTATTAAATGAATCATCATCATTACTACTCTATTATAATTTACGGCGAGTTGGTCAGCTGACGCTGTGATGAAACAACAGCCTTTTCTGTGATGAGAACAAGAGAAAAAGCAGAGAGTTGAGCAGTGAACGTGATGTGAAATGATCTCTGACAGCCTGCAGGGGAAGCTCAGACAGGCAGTGTAGGCTGCTGCAGCTTGCGTGTTACAGTCGCCACCCTGTGGTGAGGATGAGGCACTGCAGGACGACGCTCAGCGTTCATACTCGCATTGCTTTTCATGTCTTTTCATGTCGAGGAGTCTGCAGCAGCAAATTAATTTACAACAATCATCACACAGTTTGACTGGAACTGCTTAGTAGGTGTATATTATCCAGAATTAATGGACACTGTGCAGCCAATCAGAATCCAGCGTGTGTGTGTGTGCGTGCGTGTGTGTGTATGAGTGTGAGTGTCTGTGTGTGTGAGTGTGTGTGTGTGTGTGTATGTGTGTGAGTATGTGTGTATGTGTGTGAGTTTGAGTGTGTGTGTGTGTTGTGTGAGTGTGAGTATGTGTGTATGTGTGTGAGTTTGAGTGTGTGTGTGTGTTGTGTGAGTGTGTGTATGTGTGTGAGTTTGAGTGTGTGTGTGTGTTGTGTGAGTGTGTGTATGTGTGTGAGTTTGAGTGTGTGTGTGTGTTGTGTGAGTGTGTGTATGTGTGTGAGTTTGAGTGTGTGTGTGTGTTGTGTGAGTGTGAGTATGTGTGTGCGTGTGCGTGTGTGAGTGTGTGTGTGTGCGTGCTCCCAAAACTTGTACCACTATTGGGGACACATTTCAGATTCACGACCAGTTAATTGGGGACGGCTGTCCAACTGGGGACCAAAGCTGTGTCCCTAGTTGGACAGCAGTGAGTGTGTGTGGTGTCCCTGCACTATAAACACTGTGCTGAGCAGCAGCGTTGTGAGGAGGCAGCAGGCTGCCATTAGCTGTGCTACATTTCTCTAATGAAGCCTGCTGACAGCCGCTGTAATTATCCACGCCGCTTTGTGCTCTCTTTGTGGACTGCAGTGTCGAGACGTTCCTTCATGTCCCCCGCCGCTGTCACGTCTCATCACCGACGCCTGCTTGTCATCACACCTGGCAGCCATTATTGTAGAAATCTCCTGTGTGAAATCGTACGTAGGCTGTTGTGATGTTGCTGTCGGCTCGTTCTGACTATACATGGCCTGCTACTGAAGCCTGCACTGTGTTGTAACCTGTGAGAGGTAATAGTACTTTTACTCCACTATTGGTACTACATCTTTTATTCGCTCTGCTTTTGTCCCTGGTTTGGTCTCCACCAACTCCTGAGAAAAATATCTGAGCCAATAGTTATCAAGAGTGGTGGAAGAAGTACTCAGAATCTTATACAAGTACAAACAGTAATATTACAGAGTAAAAATATTTTGCATCCAAATATACTAAGTTAAGCAACAGAAGTAAAAGTACTCGTTATGCTAAATTTCCCATTTTAAAAAGATCCATTACATTATTGGATTATAATCATTGATGACTGATTCCTGGTTAAAGTGGAATTAATTTTAATTGCTTTGCAGCTGGTTAGCTTGAGATTTTTTTTTCAGGGAATCAGTTTTAAGTTTTAACTTAAACGTCAATAGAAAATCATTGTTTGTTTGTTGAGCAAAGTAACTGAAGTTGTCAAACAAGAAGCACAATATTTGTATGGTATAAAGTACTATAGAAAGGAAATACTGAAGTAACAGTAAGCGAGCTGTTAATCAAGAGAAATCGGCTTTTTTTATTCGGGCTTAATGATTTTGACTTCCCACAGAGTCAAGATTTCATTCAGGTGAGCTGGTTATGACTGGGACACGGCGAGGTTCACTTGTAAAAGTTCTGCTCTTCAAAACGTCTGCTGGACACTTTTGTCAAGAAACTCCATCACTTTGATGGCCAACCGTGCATACCTGAAGCACAGGAGGTAAATCAGATATGAAAGACAACCTGAAGGTGTGTCAACGTACGTCAGGAAACCGGTGCTGGTTTTGCTGGTCCAGTCTGGCACACGAGCGTAAACTGGTAGCACCAAAGTAAAATCTCCTGCCAATCTTCTGATTTAAGGTTTGAGGTTTTAGTTGTTTCAGTCTACAATTCAGATCCAACAATTTTATTGATTTGAAGAAGAAAACATAAACATATTTTCTTTTTGATGCCTGCAGAAATCAAAATTCTCACCACTTCCTCAATGAAATCACTGAGTGAACATTGGACCGCTTCCAGTTGTGTCTCTCAAACTGTAAAACTACTGAATCCAAGATGGCGCCGCATCTATTTTATCTTATCTTATTTTATTCTATTATTATATGTTACTCGTTCTTATGTTTTATGTATGCACCAATCACCAAGACAAATTCCTAGTAATGTGAAACCTCTTCACTTACATGGCAATAAAGACGATTCTGATTGTGATTCTGAGTTTTGCACACCAGAATATTTCAGACAGAAATAAGCGGCATCCCTTCTCACACATCCACCTTTAAAAAGCTGTAATGTATTGTAATGTATTGTAATGTAATGTAATGTAATGCTTTAATGCAGCCACGTGGCCCATTTGCTTCCACATTTACATAAAATGACTTGCAAATGTTCGTGTGCTTCATTTGGCTGACTGGAAACGAGACAGCAGGAGACCGGAAGAGAGCGGATCCCGATCAGCACCTTCTCTCGTGCTCTCAGTTTAATACAGAGCTCGTGCGACACCTGGAGGCCGTTGCCACTCACTGCTTGTTATCTGTTACAGACTTGTGCTGAGTTGAGTTTGTTTTCCGGGGCAGTTTTAGTGGACCGGGACCTGCAGCACCTGCCACAGGGTGGCTGTTGAAACAATCTTCTCACTCTTCTCGCCCAGGTAGTCCCACCACCAAACGTGAGAAGGCTAACGGCCATAATGTATGCGTTTATAGAGTTTTATAATTTTTTCATAATTTATTCTCGTTCTTTTTCTTTTTATGCTTCTTTTGCTTTTCATCTTCTTATTTCTGAAGGTCACAACAGACACCATCTCGACAGAACACACACCATTGATTGCATCGCGTGTTGGTGTGTGGTGGCTGTAACGGTTTCTAACATTTGTGTGTCAGTATTTTATGCTCAAATATTATTTTGAAATTAATATTGAATTTATTTGACTATATTTTGTGTATTTTCATGGGTTCGTTTTGTGAAAACAATGGGTACTTTTATTTTGAAACGTGTGACCTGTGGATGTGGTGTGACGTATGTGCCTAACGTATGCCAAACGTGAGATGGCAGGTAGACTGACACCTGTTGGGCGGCAGAAGATGCTCGCAGTCAGGTTTAACAGTAAAACAGTTTGTTCATGTATATAGTAGCATTTGATGAGCAGGACTGAAGATCAGAAGCTTAACTTGACGCTCGCAGCCAGCGAGGTGAGGTTTTATTTGAAGTCCTCTTGTCTGTTCGTTTTCAGCTATGGATTAGCTTTTGGCTGGTGTCATTTTAATGCTGTGTATTATATGTGTGTTATTAGTTTTCACGGCTTGTTGTCTGGACCAAGAAGACTTTAATAAAACCCGTTAAGGAGAACCACTACGTGCCGAGAGGAACTTACAGCGGAAACTCGGGCTGTTTCTGGACGCCAGTGACGCAGCAGTCCGAAGACCTAGCAAGCTAATGTCATCGTCGCGGCTACGGCGCATCGCGATGGTCGCCAAAGGACTGGCAGATGAGTGGAGCACACACACTTTAAACACATGGCTACACGAGCTGAAAGAGCCATTAGGAACTCGGACGCTAACGACAGTGGGCTAAGAAGGGTGCTTTGTTTTAAAGGAGTATGTGAAAGGCTTATGTGAAGCTAGTTTTGCTAATGTGTTGTGTGTGGTAATGCTACACTATGCTAAGTCGATACTGAACTGAATCTCGCCGTCGAGTTTGTTGAAGTTCATGATTCAATGTTCAAAACATTTAAGTTGTATGTTAAATGCCTACAGGTTAAGGATGGAAACATTTCACGTTGAAGTTCTCGATTTAAAGTGTGTTTTGGTATTGTACAGTGAAGGCTATTCGCCATCTAATGTTCAAGTTTGACCTACATTTTCAGTTTGTATGTGCATTTTGAGCTATTTTAGCACTTTATTGTTATTAAGTACAGCGTGGAGTGATCTGGTTTATTGAACTACTTCAGTGTATTGTAACTGATGTTCACTCTATGATATTTTACTTCAACACAAAGACACAAGAGACACACCTGAGTGGGTGTTAGTAGTTAATGCAGACTTTATTTTCTTTACATTCTCTGTCTTCTATAACTTGGTTATTTAGTTATGTCAGAGTTAATAATAAAAAATATAGATTTAAAATAAATAATAAAATAAAAAATATTTCACCCTATTTTGGGGGAGCTTCGGGGTCCCTAATAATAAATCAATCATAAAATTTGACTGCCAACCCCCCCCCTCCAAACAGATATAGGTTTGTTTCTTCAAGGCGACATTGTGCGATGAGGGTAGTCAAAGTACCAAGTTTTATCAATACAACAAGCATGAACAAATACACAAAGTAAACTTTTTATAGAACAATAAAACACCAAAATATCCCAAATTTGATCAGGGATCTTTCAGGGATCCGACTTGATCATTCAGTGTGGAACCTCAGGAGGTAGTTGTGGTTGGGGGTGAAGCAGAGGTGCGCATTGCATTTGCGGCACATTGCTTTTTGGTGTACCCGTTGCACCCTGCATCATCCCTTGTCCCCAGTCATGATCAGCCAGTGGGCTTTTTGATCCAGGCGGACATCTTGGACTGGAGTGGGAGCTGCGTGTTCTTTCTTCCTCTTCTCCTCATATGTACCAGCAATGGACTGGCTGGGATGACCTCTCGTCTTCTCCAGGCTCTTACCACACATGCAAAGGCCCTCTGCAATGTATGATTGAAGGTATAGAGCCTCATTTGGTCTTTCTGCTCCATGCCAGTGCCTTCACAGTCTTTGTAGAGCAGCCAGGTGATAACGATGTTCATGTCCAGGAAGTGGAACACCAACTGGTGGTACCATTTCTGTGAGCTAACTTTGTTGCGGTAGAGTACAATCAGTGAGTCAAGCAGGTCCACCCCACCCATGTTCTTGTTATGTTCTTGCACCACAGCAGGGCAGGGGACAGTGATGTTTTTCTTCTGCTTGCGATCCCACCTGTAATGCTAATAATAATTATTTATTTATTTATTGCTTTACATTTGAAAACATAGTAACAATCTATTTAGCAGAAGAAGATAATATGATAAGATAATATAAATTGATATCAGCTGTCAACCTCCACCGAATTCCCTGCTCAGCCAATGTGACTACAAGAGGGACACCAGTGAACCAGTTGTCAAAGAAGAGCTTGTAGTTCTCTTCCTTGGGGATTGGCTGGGCCAATCGGAGAACGACATTTCCACTAGCTCCAACATCTGGCAGCTCAGGAGTTTGGTCGACTCTCCCAGTGTAGACCTCAAGGTTGTGTGGTATTCCATAAGATCCTGCCAAGATGAGAATTTTATAGCCCCACTTCTTTGGTTTTGATGGCAGGTACTGTTTCAACCTGTGTCTCACCTTGAATGGCACCATCTGCTCATCTATGGTGAGCTTCTCACTCATTGGGATGGAGACCCAGTTTGGATGTCAGGTGACTGACCAGAGGACATATTTTGTAGAGGGGATCATCTTGCTCCTGTCCCTCGTTGTTGTTGATGTGGAGGGACTTCTTGATGGCTTCCCATCTGTTGAAGGTCATTGTGTCTGCTACTGTGGACACTTGAGTGACTTTGTTCCAAAACATTCGAGTTGCTGGCAGGCCAAAGAGGGACATGTAGACCACAGTGTCGAGGAACTGCTTTAACTCATTGGTGGTAAGATTTAGGGGCTTGTTGGGGTCACACTGAATTGCGTACAAATTGGATTCCTCTACAATAACTTCAAGAATGTCTTCAGAGAAGAACTTTCTGAAGTGTTGGAGGGGGGACAGGATGTCAACAGCGTTTGGCAGCTGGCCATGCCAGTCTGGGTAGACATCGATGGAGTTGTATACTTTTCTCCATCTTGGGAGGTGAGACACTTCACCCTCCTCTTCATCTGAATCTCCCTCTTCCTCAAAGTCACTATCTTGGCTAGTGTTCTTCTGTAAAATGTTTTTACATCCATGTCCTGTAATTATCAGTAGACTGTAAAGTAAAAAAACATTGACTATGATCATATAAATGCACACAAACACATCTCTACACACACATGCCAGTGCATTATATTGCCTGGAAAAAAAATTAGGCTAATTGCACAGTGTTGCCTTGAGGCAAGGAATGAAAATGAACAGTTTTACTGTATAAATAAATAAAAAACAATCAAATATACAAATATACACATGCAAGTATTTTTTACATACATTTATTTCAACATGTAAAATAATGATCTTCATCTTACCTTCTAATGGAGATGTTTAAAGTTTAAAAGTAAAACAGTTTATTCATGTATATAGTAGTATTTGATGAACAGAACTGAAGAAGCTGAAGCTTAACTTTCTTTCATGACGCATGCTGCTAACGAGGTGAAGTTTTAGATAGATAGATATAGATAGATATACTTTATTGATCCCAGGCTGGGAAATTGCAGTCCTCTTGTCTATTCATTTTCATTTGGAATATTTTTCAGCTATGTATTAGCTTTTGGCTGGTGTTATTTTAATGCTGTGTATTATATGTGTGTTATTAGTTTTCACGGTTTGACTTTAATAAAGCTCGTTAAAGAGAACCACTTGCGTCTGAGTGCTGAGAGGGAGTTACAGTGGCTGCATTGTGTTTATGTTGTGTTATGTTATGTTGTGGCGAAAGCGATCAGCCAGGCTCAATGTGACACATTTTGTTTCTTTATATTAGAATATATATTTTAGGTGATACTCATATTAGAGCTCAGAGGGATATGAAGAGCTACAGTATTGACCTCTGACCCTTGAAGTTCATCTGAATTAAATGTGATACGATTTGAACTTCTTGTGAACTTTCTCCAGTTAAAACAGAAAAGAAATAAGTGTGAGAAAGAAATGGACACAAGTAACCACAGCAGAGACATCCTGTAGTGCTGATAATCATGCTTTATTAAATCAATAATTGGAGAAATATTCAAGGAGGCTGCGAAAAGAGTCACTGCTAACAAGTCTAACTTCAATCAAACCAAAGTGCTGAGCGACACGTGAGACCGCACTTCTTTCCGTCCTGGTCGAAGTTGGTTTGGTGGCGCCCAGCTTGACTGACAGGTGAACTTCTAAAAACTAACACACAAACACACTGCAGACCTCCAAGAGACAGCTCTGCCTCTGCAAACAAGCACAAGGTGAACTCTTCTTTAATGTGATTGGCCAGGTTGATGGTACTACTAAAGAGTCGGGCGAGTGGTCATTTGCCAGAAGCAGAGCACAAAACAAAACAAAAAAAACTCCACTCGTGCTCAGGCAGTGCAGGCCGCTCGCACTGTGAGCATGTCATCGAAATGGCGGTATGACATAATCAGTCAGAGCACGAGGTCCAGTCGTCCTGCTTACATGAGGGTATATGCAAACAGCACTCAGGATCTCACACTCTTATTGCAATGCAACAGCTCAGCTTTCACTCTCCAGCAGTGCATTCATCTGTCTCTGATTGAGTTAACATCAACAGGGAGCCTCTCCACCTGTTGAGGCAATCTTAAGACTTCAACTTATCGTTGAGGCACAGAGTTTAGTTTCTCAGTTTAACAGGGTATTCGTTCCTGGTGAAACTTTCTCCTGTCAAACCACATTTAGTTTCATTTAGTTTCAGTTAATATTATTATATTATTGTCATAAATAACAATACATACATTTTCCATAACCGTTAAATTCGGCTATATACATTATGTACATGTCACAGAAAAATGGATCAAACATCCTAAGTCATAGTTATCCAATATGGCACATGTTACAACAACTTTAGACTTTAGTCTAGTTTGGTAAAAATTATTGTCAAGATTGGTATAAAAATAGTTCATATTTACAAGAACAGAAATCTGGATCTTTATCAAGTAGATTATTGCGCTCAATTAATAAATAAAAAGGCATTAAAGTAGGGAAAGTAGGGAAAAGGGGAAGATTGGAAGATTTGATTTTTTTGTTTTTTTTTACACTGATCGAATGCTAATGTGAACAGTCGCTGTGTCTGATCCAAGCTCGTTGGATAGTTTGAGGGTGTAGGTTCCAGCGTCTTCCTCCTTTACCCCGGTGATGATGAGGGTGGTCAGGTCCTCCGTGGTCTCGATGTGGAAGCGTCCCCCAGGAGTAACCTCAATGGTTTTGCCACTGCGGGACCACTCGATGTGTTTGGCATCGCCGGAGAAGGCACAGGCAACTGTCAGGATTTTGCCCGGCTCAATGCTGATGTCTTCTGGTAGAGCCTCGATTCTGGGGGCAGAACCTAAAAACCACAGTACATGTAGATCAGTGTGGTTTAAACATTTTATTACATTAAAAGTGGGTTTTTCAATTTAAGCCCAAAAAACTTAGTCCTACAGGTTCTTATAGGCAACAGTGTCCTACCGATTGCTCTGAATGAAGATCCCTCCATGTGGGAGGTCATCTCTGTCAGACTGCTGGAGCTCATGGCGTATGTTTCAGATGTCATGGAGGACATGCTGGACATGGACATGGTCTCAAACTTCATCTCAGCTGCCATGCTACTAAAGGAGCTGGACTCCATCATGGATGACATCATTGCTTGCTGGGAGGAGGAAGAAAAGGACGACGACTCCTCTTTCGTGTGCATTTCTTTCTTCATCATCATGGATGAGCTCATGGATGACGATGACTCTTTGTGACTCATCATCATTGATCCTGATGAGGGCAGAGGTTGAAACAGTCAACACATAACATTTTCAGAATGGCTATAAACTTAAGGATGTGTACAGAATTTATTTTAATTGGTGTGAAACTGAAGTAAATCTACTTTTATACTTAAGACAGATGCTCACCTTTAAGTGCCAGCTGCTGCTCACGGTAGGCTGTGATCTTCATACGTATGGACTGGAACACCTGGCTGGTGAAGGAGAAGGAGGATTTGGATACTCCTCCATCTGATGTCATCTCACATGTGTACTCTCCCTGATCACTATCTGCCAAATCGTGAATTAAAAGGCTGCAAGAGCCCTCAGAGTAGTGCATCTCATAATGGCTGCTCTGTGAAATCCTTCTCCCATTGAAGTACCACACCACCTCCCTGACGGTGCTCTCACAGACGCAAGACATCTTCACAGTGCCCTCACAGGCTTCAGCTGTTAGCTGACTGAGGACTTTGGGAGGTTTTGGGGTTGGAGATTTCACAGTCGGTGGAGACACAACCCTCTTGGGAGACATGATGGGAGGGGGAGACTTCATCCTAGGAGGTGATTTGATTCCCTCGGGCTCAGGGGACTTCAGGGTCCTTGGTGACTTGATGCCTGAAGGTTCAGGGGATTTAATGCCTTTTGGAGTTTTGATTCCAGGTGGTTCTGGAGACTTAACACCTCTCAGTGTTTTGATTCCTGTTGGTTCTGGAGACTTGACACCTCGAGGTGATTTTACTCCCTCAGGTTCAGGTGACTTTACTCCCTCTGGGGACTTGATTGGCGGTGGTGACTTGAGTCTTGGTTCAGGAGATTTTATACCTCGCGGTGACTTAATTCCCTCAGGTTCAGGGGATTTGACACTTGGAGCTGGTGATTTTAAGCTGGGTGCTGGAGAGGATGCAGACAGCTCAGGAGACTTGACACTTCTAGGAGATTTAATTCCCTCTGGTTCAGGAGACTTCACACTCGGCGTTGGTGACTTCACGCTCGGCGTTGGTGACTTCACAGTTGGAGCTGGTGATTTAACTGAAGGCTCAGGAGACTTGATGCTGGGTTCTGGTGATTTCACACTGGGGACAGGGGAGGTTACAGAGGGAGCAGGGGAGGTAACCGAAGGCTCCGGTGACTTTACGGTGGGAGTGGGTGACTTTACAGATGGCTCAGGAGATTTGACAGCCTTGACCTCCTCTTTGGGAACTGGTCGGCGGATGGTCAAGGTGAAGTGAGCCTCCTGTCTGCCTGCTGAGTTCTCCACTACCACTGTATAACTGCCCTCATCGGAGGCCGTCACAGAGGAGATCTCTAGGCTAGATTTGTATTGAGTGGTAGTGACCTGGACACGGTGAGATGAGATGATGGTTCTGCTCTCATGCATCCATGTTACAGTTGGTGCAGGGTCACCATCAATGTCACAAGAGAATCTGGCTGTCTCTCCCTCTGCAACTGTCACAGACTGGGGCTTGGTGAGGATTCTACCAGGATGAGAAGGCTTAATCTTTTGGACAGCAACTTCCTCAGTAACAACAGCAGAAGATGACTTCAGTTTAGCTTCAGATGTGGCATGTTTCGCAGTCAGAGAAAACTTGTCAGATGAGTAGGAGGAATCCGATGACAGATATTCAGCCGAGGCGTACTTGACTGAAGAGTCATACCTCTCAGCCGAAGAGAACCTCTCAGAGGAGGCAGCATATCTTTCTCGGGTTACAACCTCATGTGTCTCAGTTAGCTTAGACCTGCTCTCTTCAACCTCAAAGTGAGTCTGGGAAGCATAGCCAGCTTTGAAGTGGGTGGTGTGGTAGTGGTCGGTTCGAGTGATCTCAGGGACGTATGCTTTGGGGGTGTCCTCATCCCTGCGGCGAGAAGAAAATGTGGTGTAGCCACCACCTGACACATCAAGGGTAGCATAGTCAGAAGCTTCTCCCTTGGAGTTCGAGCATACACAGCGGTATGTGCCGCTGTCCTCGTCTTGGCAGTCCAAAATAGTAATGGACAGAACACCACTCATGTTGGTGAAGACGTATTTCTCGCTGCTTTCAGAAATTGCAGTTCCATTGTGAAGCCACTTGACCTCGGCCTCTGGCTTGGCTTGGATGTTCAGGGTGAATTTGGTGTCTTGGCCAATTGGTATGCGATGAGAGCGCATCCTCACAGTCACACGGGGAGCGTGGTCCAGGCTGAAGGGTGTCTGGCTAACCACCTGATATTTCCTCTCAGACTTCAGGGCAGCTTTCCTGGCCTCATAGCGGGACATGATGTCAAAGCGGGCAGACCGTTCAAACCTGGAGGATGAGCGGGAAGACCTCTCAACAGACCTGATGGGGCTGGGAGAACGGGGACGTGTTCTCTCAGGGGTGGGGGACCTTCTCTCCACAATCTCTCCCTCTACTTCCACAGGAGGCCTGACACGTGGCGGTCTGATCAGCTCTGAGACTGGACGCATCAGCTCGATGTATGTGGGAGACAGCGACCTTCTCCTCCTCATAAACTGAGAAATAGTGCGTTTCTTCTTTGTCTCAGCAACCTCGACAGCCTCGTGTCTGACTTCCTGCCTCCTCTCTTCACGCTCCATGGCAAGGCGTTGAGTGCGAACAGGGCTGCCGGCAGGAGAGGCAGAGAAGCCAAGCTCCAGTTCATCTTCTAGCATCATTTTTTCCTCTTCTACTCTCCTCATGGAAAGGTAGTCATCCACAGGCATCAGCAACTCCTCATCACTAAGGTCTCCAAGAGATCTCCTTCTTGATCTGAAGGAGGCCTCGGATTCAGGAGAGGGCGAACGGCGGGCAGGTCTGACAGTCTCCAGATCGTCCAGAGTGAGTTTTGGAATACGCCATCTTGGTCTGTACTGGTCTGTGATTCTAGGGAGGGGCATGACATAGAACTGCTCCCATCTGGACAGGCGTATACGTCTCTGCCTTTTCTGTACAATCCTCTCCATCCTCTCTGGAATCTCATACTGGTCTCTCAGCTTTCTGTACCACTTCATGTCAGAGAGAGGCACAAACTGTTTGATAGCTTTGTCCTCATCCAGAACTCGGGGATCATGAACCACAGGCTCAGGTATCTCATATGGCATGAAAATCCTCCTCTCCTCCTCCAGCCTTTTGGTCTCTGACTTCTCCTCTGTGATGTCAAACTCACCCTCAACGTTCTTGGTGCTCACTGCAGGTTTGTAAACCTCTGCAGCAAATTTGAGAGCCTCTTGCGCTGTAGGGTTGAGAGGTACGAGCTCCTCAGTGGCAACAATTTGCTGAGCCAATTTGTTTGTCTTTTCGATTTGTTTCTGCACATGTCTGTATTTCTCCTCCTCACTCTTGTACTCTCTCCTGGTGTAGGTAAGGCGGTCCACCTTTAGTGTAGCCTGGCAGCTTGCAGAGCCTGCTGAGTTGGTTGCAGTAACCTTGTACACACCAGAGTCCTCGAGCAGAGTCTCTCTGATGTGCAGGACATGGTAGTCAACATCCTCCTGTACAACAACAACCTTAGGACCAAACTGTAGTGGATGACCATCTTTCTCCCATTTCAGAGTTGGAGGTGGGATTCCCGAGACTCTGAGCTCAAATCGGACGCTATGCCCTTCAACACACTCAACGTTAGCCAACAGACGTTTGAACATTGGCCTCATGGTTTCCTCTATCACAGGATGAGGTGTCACAGTGAGACGGGCCTTGCAGCTGTCTTCTCCAAACTTGTTGTGGGCCATGACTGTGTATTCGGCATCATCATTCATGTCCAGGTTGTGGATCATCAGCTGGTACAGACCCTTATCACTGGTGAACGTGTATTTGCTGTCATCATCACCGGGATTGATTCTCTCTCCATTCTTAAGCCATGTTACATGAGGCTCTGGGTGCACTGTAATAGTGACACCAAAGCGGACGTCTTCTCCAATATAGGCAGTGCGATTGTAAAGAGGCAAAGTGAACTCTGGTGATCTCTGCAGGAGTTTAGTCTTGTCGACTCTCTTCCTCAGTTTCTTAATGGAGCGGCTGATATAATGCTCTCTAATGCTCCTCACTGTTTCAACAAAGAGCTCCCCATAAGCACTGTCCTCTCCATCATCACTTACCACCTTACATCTGTACACTCCATCATCACTCTCCTCAATGTCCTTGACATAGATGCTGGCAAAACCATTACTGTAAGTAATTTCATACTTGGGGCTTGGGTGTAGCTGGCGGTTACCAAAGTACCATGACACTTGTGTACTCTTGTCAAAGCTAACAATACTACAAGTGAACCTGACATGGCCACCTTCCTCGGCTGAGCCATGCATAACTGGACCAGCACGGAGGCCATGGTACTCAGTTCCAATCTTCACTTTACCTACAGCCAGTCCTCTCTGGTTCTTGAAGGCACCACCATAGGCCACACGAGCTGCTGAGACAATAGTATCTGTCCTCTTTACCAGTGTCTGGTAGTACCTTCTGTGTGTCAATGTCTTAATGGTCTTTCTGCTGACATGCTCAATCTTCATCTTGAGCCATGGGTGCTCTAGAGCTTCATGAGCAGTCATGCGGAGCTTCCTGTCCTTGACTAGGAGTCTGTCCACAAAGTCAATAGCCTCCAGACTGATATCCTTAAATGCTTCACTGTCAAAGATGTACTCACAGTTAGAGATGTTCTCAATCATCTTAGTAGTGGACTCTGCCGCAAACGGATTAAGGCCACTGAGCAGAACATAGGCCATTACACCAACAGACCACATATCAGTGGCTGTTGTCACTAGGTCGTGGCGATGGATCTCAGGGGCACAGTACTCTGGAGCTGAGAACAGCATTCTGATGTTTTCTCCAGGCACAAGCAGCCTGGCCTGGCCCATCTCTATAATTTTTATGTTGGTGCTTTTCCTTGTGGTGTAAACAATGTTGTCTGGGCGGATGTCAAAATGGCCAAAGTTGTGGCTGTGCAAGAACTTGAGGACAGAGCAGACCTGTCTCAAGTAGCGAACTATTTCCTGCTCTGTAAGCTCAAAGTTGCTGGTGCCAAGGCGCTCAAATATGTCAACTCCAGAAATGAACTCAAAGATCAGGATGATCTCCTCCATGCTTTCAAAGTACTCATGTAGGTAGATGATATTCTTGTGCCTTGCTACATTGAGGGCCTCAATTTCCCTGAGAACCAGCTCACGGTCTGTTCCTTTGACCTTGATAAACTTGGCCATGAATGTCTTCTTAGTGGCAATCTCCACACAGCGATGGACAACTCCAAACTGGCAGCGAGCAAGTTCCTCAGATATGATGTACCTGGAGGACAGTTCCTTCACCTTGTAAAACAGAGCCTCCTCTTTGGTGATCTCTCTGGTTACATCCACTTCCTCGTCATAGTTCCTAATCACAGACTTGTCCTCTTTTGTGGTGATGGGCTCAGTTGGCTCAGAAGGAGGGCTCAGGCCAAACTGATTTTCAGCAATTACGCGGAACTGATATTTGGTCTTTCCAAATATGTTGATGATGGTGATGCTGCAGTCAGCAGTCTGGCCAGCGCGGATCCACCTGTCACCAGTGGTAGGACATTTCTCCACAATGTAGCCAATGATGTTGCTTCCGCCATCATTGGCAGGTGGCTCCCAGGTGAAGGTGATGGAGTCCCGAGCTATGTCACTGACAACAAGTCCCTTTGGAGCATCAGGTATGTCTGCTACATTCACCTCTATGGTTTGCTTGTCCATTCCAAACCTGTTCTTTGCAGTGATAATGTAGTAGCCAGTATCCTTCCTCTGCATTCCCTTCTGGAAGACCAGGGAAGTGAAAGACCTGGTAGTGATGACTTGGTGATAAGGAGAGTTGGAGAGAATCTCCTGACCCTTTTGCCAAGTGACTGCTGGCTCAGGCTTGCCAGAGATGGGGATCTTGATGGTGATGTGATCACCGCGGACAGCATGAACTGCTCCCATGCCCTGGAGCTCTTTGGGCAGGTGGATCTTAGCAGGAACTGGAATTAAATTGATAAAAACCATTAGTTTGATGTTTACTAATATTTCATGAATTACATCTACAGAGGACTACAGAGGATATCACTCTGAGAAAAGCATGAACACAAGTATTTTAATGCCAATACCAAAATTATATCATTACCTTCCACCTCCAGGTTGGCTGTTGTAGAGATGGATCCGGAGGAGTTGGTTGCTCTGACTTGGTAAACTGTGGCATCATTCTCATCAGCAGCAGTGATGACCAGCTGATAGTAGCCTCCCTTGAACTCCTGGGCTTTGATCTTGGTTCCATCAGCCAGAATCTCCTTTCCACTGCGGTACCACTTCACTGTAGGCTTGGGATGTCCCACCACCTTGGCAAAGGAAAAAAAAGTTCAATAATTTGCTGTAAAAGATGCCAAAACGTAAATATGCGTTGACATACACATATCTATGTTTTGTTGAGAGTTATGTGTTGACCAAGCATAGTTAAAAGACTGGAAGCAGGGACTCCTGCAAAACTCCTTCCCTTGACTGCTGGAAACAAATGTCAGACTTCTCATTTGACTCTGGATGTACCTTTAACACTTATGCTACAGTCATTAGTAGTTTTGACATAAGACTTTAAAAATGTAGACATAGTATGAATTCTTGAACGCAAATGTAATGTAAAAAGTACCTTGGTGACAAAGGTGGCATTGGCGTGGTATTTGACTGTCATGTCCCTAATCTCTTCCCTGAATGAGGGAGCGCGAGGAGACTGGTCGGACTTGGGGATGATAGGCTCAGAGATCTCACTCCAGTCACTCTCACCGCCTATGTTTTCACACTTGACACGGAACTCGTACTCAAAGCCCTCAATCAAGCCTGTGACCTCGTAGCTTGTCTCCACAATCTTCTTAGTGGTTACTGACATCCACTTGTTCTGCTTCTTCTCACGTTTCTCCAGGTAGTAGCTGGTGATTTTAGCTCCACCATCACTGCTAGGAGGCTTCCAGCAGACAGCACAGGAGTCCTTGGTAGAGCTGATGATGAAGGGCTGCTGTGGAATGCCAGGTTTTTCTGAAAAAAGCAAAACAAAACAGAATGTTAGTGCAGTGCTCTACTTATCTCTCAGTCCTGTCTCTCTGAAGTGTAGCTACAAAACAAAAACCGGCAAACAAAATCTGAATGAAATTACCAAATGGACTCTTGATGATGAGCACTGATGGGATCTCTAGAGGCTCACTGACACCGTACTGATTCTGGGCAGAGACTCTGAAGTAGTAGCCAGCATTCTCTGTCAGGTTGGGGACACGGCAGGTGGTACCAGAAATGGAGGATGACACCAGGTTCCACTGCTCGCCTTCTTTGGCCTCACGCCTCTCCACAATGTAGTTGGTGATCATAGAGCCTCCATCATCCTTGGGAACCTTCCAGCTGATTATAACTGAGCTCTTCAGTAGGGCATCAACAACAATAGGGCCTTCAGGGATGCATGGTTTATCTGGGTTAGAAAAAAAAATGAGTATGAGTAACAGCTTTTATATTTATGTATTTGAAATGTAAGATAAAGATCCCCTCACTGGTAGCCAATGTTATTTAACATTAGCACAATTTTTGAAGCTTGATGTTAAATAATTACTATTCTCAGTAGTCTGGTCATACCTTGGATTTCAACACGTAGCACGGTATCAATGGTTCCAAACACATTGCTGAGTTGCACCTTGTAGCGACCAGCGTTGGTCTTCCTCTGAACATTCCTCACCACCAGATGGGTGTAGCTTTCAGTGTTTTCAATAATCACATTTTCTGACGGGTTCAGAGGCTTCTTGCCATAGAACCACATGATCTGGGGGATGGGACGCCCAATGTAAACCACATGGAGGCGGAGGCTGGTGCCGGCCCCAGCGAAGTACTTCTCCTTCAGAGGGAAGCCTGGGTGGAACTGGGGTGCCGCCTGCAGGCGCAGTTTGCCACTGGTCTCAATCTCTCCAGCCTCGTTGATAGCCCTGCAAGTGTACAAGCCCTCGTCTTCCTGCTCATCTGTCAGGATGCTGAGGGAGTGGTTGCGGCCATCTGAGCTCATCTTGTACTTGCGACTCTGGATCAGTTCCTTGCCATAGCGGTACCACTTTATCTCAGGCAGAGGTCTGCCGATGATGGCACAAGTCAGAGTGCCAGACTCCCCAAGCTTGGTTGTTGCATCCTGGATCTCTTCCTTCAGAGCTGGAGCCTCACCAACTGCAGAAACATCAGCAACGGTTGGTTTAAATCTAAATTAATTGTTATACTTTTAACTTTCTGGTGTAAAATCTGTGTAACAATATGGTAAAATGTAAAAACTTTTATTTAAGAGAAGTAAAATATAATGATAGCTATTGTAAAACTCGTATCAGTGACCATGAGATTCATAGCAAATCTAATGACTGCAAGTTTTTGATTCTGATATCATAAATGCTATTGTCGCAAGGCTGTTCTGTTTCAGCTCTGCAGCAGCTCACCACTCAGTTTGGTCTTGATGCCCATGGGTGTGCGGCGAGGTCGGCTAAGTCCTGTTTCATTCTCGGCGAAGATTCTGAACTCGTACTCTGTGGCCTCCATCAATCCACCCATGGTGAACTGACGATCCTTGGAGCGCTCTTTGTTGCATTTCTTCCAGGCACTTTCTCCAGCCTGCCTGAACTCAATCCAGTAGCCCAGAATCTCCTTGCCTCCATCATGCTCGGGTCTGAGCCAGTGGATGGTAATGGAGTCTTTGGTGACAGAGACGATGTCGATCTCTCCCGGTTGGCTGGGTTTGTCTTTAAGGTGATGGACAGGAGAGATAAATACTCAGAAAGAAATAAAATTCTTGTGGAAAAAATCAGTTCTTGAATTAGCTCCAACATAAATTACCATGGGCTTACTGCAGGTCTATTTCATCTTAATTTCCAATGTCTTGTATACCTGTTCTATTTTATATCAATTTATTCATCCAGAAATTGGTGTCATTTAATCCTAACTCACCGAATGGATCTTTGCAGACCACAGACTCTGAAACAGGACCAGGCTCACTCTGCCCAATATCGTTCTGAGCCACCACTCTGAACATGTACTCTGCATCGGGGATGAGACCAGTGATGTTGTACATGGTGGTGGTGATGTGGGTCTTGTTGTGACGGACCCACTTCTCTGTCGAAACCTCCCTTCTTTCCACATAGTATCCTGTGACACGAGATCCTCCATCATCACGGGGCCTGGCCCAGGACAGAGACACCGTTGACTTGGTAATGTCCATGATCTCTGGTGGATTGCTGGGAGGTTCTGGTGGACCTGAAAGTAAAGCATGTTGTTAGTGAAATCCCTGTTAACATTTGTTAACATCAGAGTTACACCGTTTTCAGTGTATTTCCAATTAGACACAGTCTATTAAGTAATTCAGTCAGTTAATACTCACAAAGCGGTGTCTTTGGCATGACAGACTGATCGGACTTGAGGGACCTGCTGACACCAAACTGGTTCTCAGCAGAAACCCTGAAGTGGTACTCCACTTTCTCCTTCAGGCCCTTCACCACCAGAGAGTGTTCGGTTACCCTGGTGTCCACTGTACACCAGGCAGCCTTGGGTACTTCCCGCCTTTCCACAATATATCCCAGGATGTCTGAGCCGCCATCATCTGAAGGTGGCCTCCAGCTGATGCGCACTGATCTAGCCTGAATGTCGTCGAATTCCAGAGGGCCTTCTGGGGCATCAGGGCGACCAATCACCTTCACCTGGAGGGTGGAGGCATACATAAAGTTCAAACCATTTCCCACCAAATGTTAATTTAGTATATCTAAGTTACCCAAAGTCATGCTTCATCATCTGTCAGATGAGCAGCCCACCTTGATGTACACAGCTTTCCTGCCACATTTGTTTTCCAGCACCAGGTCGTAGGTACCGGTGTCATCTTTGTGTGCTTCTTTGATGACCAGCTCGGTGATGTCATCATAAGTGGCAATCATGGCACGGTGGGAGATGTCACGACCGTCCTTGGTCCACTTGCATGTAGGGATGGGTTTACCCTTGATGGGCACAGACAGACGGATGACTCCGCCCTGGCGCACCACGTAACCCTCCTCGTATTTACGATCAAGCTCATAGTCAGGATAAACTGAAGAAGACACAGATTAGATTAATGTCAAATAAATGACAGATTCATTAAAATACTATGTTTATTTGCCTATCAAATCAAAACTGTAATTGTAAATAAAATTTTGCTCTGTTACCAAGCATTTCCTGGACTTTAACCACTCCAGGAATCTCAGCAGGCTCTCCGGAACCACCAGCATTGCAGGCAATGACCCTGAACTTGTACTCTGCACCCTGGGGCATGTGGGTGAGGGTGTACTCGCACATCTTGGTGGGCGTGGTGTTGCACAGTGTCCATTCCACCTGGTCCACCTTCTGCATCTCAATCAAGTAACCAGTAATGACAGAACCACCTTCCTCTTCAGGCGGCAGCCAGGCAAGAGAGACTGATGTCCTGGTGGTGTCTGTGACTCTAGGCTGAACAGGAGGACCTGGAGGCTCTGTTCAATAGCACAAAGGGAAATTTCAAAAATCTAAACTGGTAATACGTGGTGATGATTTCATAAATTAAGGTCATTAGATGTCAACACGTACCAATGGGATCCATGGCAACTGTAATGGCAGAGCTCTCACTGGGTTTGCCGGCTCCTCTGGAGTTGACAGCAGTGATGCGGTGTTCATACTCCAAGCCTTCTATCAGGCCAGAGGAGCGGTACCTGGTCATGGTGACGTAATTCTTGTTGATCCTCAGCCACCTATCAGAACGGGCCTCTTTACGTTCGATGATGTACCCAGCAATGGTGGAGCCACCGTTGTCCTCGGGAGGTTGCCAGGTAAGGGTCATGCCCTCATGGGTGACATCAAGCACCTCTGGTCTGCTTGGAGGTCCAGGGATGGCTACATGGGAACGGATATTAGATTAATTGAATGGCAGAAGAGCAGAGAGTAACATCACATTTAAACCTCTGGGCACAAATGAAAACTAAGTAACTTACTCTTAGGGCTCTTGCACTCCACCACCTCGGACTGCAGGAAGCTGCCAACACCGAAGCGATTCATGGCAGCAACGCGGAACACATACTCTGTTCCCTCAGAGAGTCTGGTAAACTTGAAGCAGGGTCGGGTGACTGACTCAGAGATGGTGGTCCAGCCTGGCCGGTGGGCATCACGCTGCTCCACCACGTAGCCGCTGACGTTGGCACCACCGTCCTTCTCTGGAGGTTCCCAGCTGACTGTCACTGACACACCGTCAACCTCTTCAATCTTCATTGGACCAACCGGGATGCCAGGTTTGTCTGAACAGATAGAAGAAAATGGCTGGTTAGAATTGCATTTTACTTAAGATAAATAATCTGGATTTTTTGCAATGCAGATATTAATGGTTACAAGTTTTCAAGGCTCTAATCAGTAAATTGGCTTTAAGCTCTGCCTTAAGTCCAATTTACTGACTTACTGACTGTGTGTAACCTTCAGTTGCGTGCAGAAAAGTCTCCTTACCAAGAATGATGACCTTGATGACCTCGGTTGCCACACCAATGGTGTTCTTCACCTCAAGTGTGTAATCTCCTGTGTCGTTGATGGTTGTCTCACGGATGATGAGGTGGGTGTAATTTCCACTACTGTCAATCTTGATGCGGTCCAGGCTGTCCTTCAGTTTGATGCCACCAAAGAACCAGGAGCAGACAGGCTGTGGCTTGGCTTTTATGGGAATGTTGAGGTCGATGGGTTTGCCACGGTGCACATGGACGATCTTCTGAGGAATGCTGGTCATGTCGATCTTGGGCATCACTAGAATACACAAGAGAGATGTCTCAAGTTAGTTCATCCCAGTTTTTACTCTAGTCCAGGATCACTTATTGAAATTTGCTTCAAGGGGCTTCATAATCTGCACACTCTGTCTTTAGACCCTGGATCTGGATAAGGAAAAACTCACAAAAAACGTATTATTATGTAATTATGTTGGAGAAGCTTTCTGAGTTTTAGTGGAAGTGAGTGCAATGATTTGTGGATGTTTTATGGAGTTGTCTTACCTTTGATGTCCTGGATGGTGACAGGAGTGACGGTGTCCATGGGCTCACTGGCTCCCCTACTGTTGGTGGCTCGCACTCTGAACAGGTAATGGTCATTCTCCATCAAGGATTGGATGGTGTACTGGGACACTGAGGCCTTGACTGTCCCAACAGCACTCCACCTGTCTGAACCCACTTTGCAGGCTTCGATGGTATAACCTGTCAGCCTGCTGCCGCCGTCGTGCAATGGCTTCTCCCAGTGCAGCGTGACAGAAGACTTGGTGACATCCACAATGTGGAGGTTCAGAGGAACAGACGGCACCTCGCATACCAGCACGGCCTCGGCTGTCTCACACGGCTCACCGACACCATAGATGTTCTCTGGCAGGACTCTGAAGAAGTAGTGCACACCCTCCTCCAGACCGGTGATCCTAAACAGGGTCTTCCTACACTCAGTGGTGACAGTTTTGAATGACTTCATGTTGGCTTCACGCTTCTCGACAATGTAGTTGCTGACGTGGGCACCACCGTCAATGCTTGGGACATCCCAAGTGATCACAACAGACTCCCTGGTGTAGTCCTTCACCTTCACAGAACCTGGAGGACCAGGAGTGTCTGCAGGAAAGACGAGTAGAGGAAAAGAAAATTTTAGTCTCATTAAGAAAAAACAGCTAAGGCTACAAAACTGGTGATCTGAGCCAAAAAAAGAGAAAAAAACTGTACTTTTTGTTGTGTATCTTTTTATGCACATTACCCCAGTCTGTAATATTTGGTATTTGTGAGAAGGTTAAACTGACATACCATAAACTTTAACCAGGATGGTGGCTGTCTTCTTTCCAGACGGGTTCTCTGCTTCCACAATATATTTTCCAGAGTCGTAACGATTGACCTTCTCCACCATCAGAGAGGTGTAGCTATCGGTGGTCTCAATGAAGCCACGGTTCTGCAACTCCACGCCTGTCTTCCTCCAGGCCACTACTGGTGTCGGCCGGCCCGTGACGAATACCATCAGACGCAAGGTTCCTCCAGCGCGCAAACACACAGTTTTCTTCAGGTCGTCAGCCAGCTCCAGGTCAGGTATTTCTAAACAGAGCAAAATAAGGGGATAATGTTGTAATGTCACGTAACAAACTGGAACATGACTTTAAATGTTTAAGAGACATATGGCACATATTCCTTTGATAGTAATCTATTTTAAGCACTGGAAACTCAATACTTAAACATATTTGTTTTAGAACTCTGAAAACAGTATTTTTAACACTTGAAGCAACTTCACCAAACACGTTTTACTTTTAACGAAGAATTGTTGAGATGATTGACATTATGTGGAAAATAAAAGATCTTACATGTAGTAGTGTGTAAGCATTTGTTTAAAGACAAGCTTAAAGGTTGTCTAAAAAGCTAACCGACTGATTTATAGTTTCTCTAGTAAAGAACAGATACTATGTTATTCTAGATAATTAAAGTAAAATAAAGTTGCAGTCTGAGTTTTGCTTAATCCACCCTCTGCCATAATAAACTCCATGGTGGATGAAGGTGGTTGCTGTTCTATTACATAAAAGAAATCTACAATGACTCACCAATCTTCTCCAGCGGCTCGACCTCAGCACTAGGTTCGCTGAACTCCCCAGTGCCATTGCTGTTGATGGCAGCTACCCTAAATCTGTACTTCTTATTGGCTGCCAGGCCAGCAGCCACATACTGGTTGGTCTTGAGAGCTTTGGCAGTGGCACGGTACCACTGCTCTGAGCCCTCTTCTAGGATTTCCACCACATAGCCAGTAACGTCTGAGCCGCCGTCGTACATGGGTCTGGTCCAGGTCATGCTGATGCTGTGCTTGGTTGTGTCGGTGATGCGAGGCACTGACGGAGGAGCTGGGGTGTCTGATTGTAGACAAAAATAAATATGTGTATCTGCTTGTTCCAACATCTTTCCATCAAATAAAAAAATGTGGAACCACCAGAGGTATTCAAAGAAAAGGTAGCTCTTAAAAGTGCATGAATCCAAAAGACTGAGTAGACAGTTAAAATCTCTTACATGTTGGGTCTTTGCAGAGGATGTATGGAGAAGCGTCACTCGGCTGGCTATCTCCAGCAGCGTTGACAGCCGTCACTCTGAACTGGTACTCGCTTCCTTCCAGCAGGCCTGCAATCTTCAGACGGGTGTCATAGATGGTGTAGGTCTTGTTCACCCGTGTCCACCTGGTCCAGAGAAGAAACAAAAAGATATCAATGAAGCTGATAAGAATTAATGTTCTAGAAAGTGAAAACTGAAATCTGTCCACTAATTTCTACAGTAGTTGTTCCCACCTGGTGCTGCTCTTCTCTCGTTTATCCACAAGGTAGTTTCTGATCTCACTGCCTCCATCACTCTCAGGTTTCAGCCATTCGATGATCACATGCTCCTTACCAACAGCTGTAGCCATGGGAGTGCCCGGCTGGGATGTGACGGCTGGGAGAGAAGGGTGGGACAGATCAGAGACACTGAAACAAAAATCTGGTTATCATTCAATGTCCCCTTTCATAAGACAAAACCTGTTCCACAAGACCTAATTCTTTAGTGGAAGAGGAAAGTATTGCATGTGTTCTGACCTTTTGAATCTAAAAATCTAAAGTGGATCAAATATTTGGAAAACATCATCATCATCAACCATGTCCTCTGTATATCCAATTACAAGTGCCCAATTAATAAAGTTGTAAAACAATCAATTTAAAAATGTACCCTATGCTGCCAAAAAAAATCCCCTCAGCTATCCCTGTAGTCTGTAAAGCTTTACAGTTGACTGTAAGTTACATACATTTCTACTAGATGGTTGCTATACGATCACCGACAGAAAATTGCTTTTTGATGAACACAGCAATATGTTGCAGCTTACTGTAAGCGTTCCTGGCAATGACAGGTTCAGACTCCAGAGGAACCCCGGGGCCAAACTTATTGACTCCTCGGACTCTGAAAATGTACTCGTTGTTCTTGATCAGCCTGGAGCTGACGCATGACAACGTCTTGCATTCAGTTTCCATGATGACCCAGTTGAGACGGCTTGTCTCGCGACGCTCAACAATGTAATGGGAGACTGTGTCTCCACCGTCCTCCAGGGGAATTTTCCAGGACACTGTGCACTTCTCCTCTGTCACTCTGCTGATCAGGATCTTATCAGCTGGAGGTCCAGGAGTGTCTGGAAGATGGAAACCGAGAGTTAGATCAAAACATCCAGACAGTCTGGTGACACGTTCATCCACTGCTAGTGTACTAACGTTTTGTTGAAAGTCAAGTAAAGTGATGTGATTTAACTGGAGTGTTTAAAATGAAGTTGATCACAGTTTAATTATGTAGTTTCTTTGCTGCTCACCCAGAACTTTGACGCTGACAGATGCCGTCTTAATTCCACTGGCGTTCTTGACGGTCAGGATGTATTTGCCCGTATCATATCTGTCACAGTTCTTGATGACAGCCATGGCTCTGGATGAGGTGTAGGTCAGTGAGTATTTCTCCCCGAGCTCCAAAATCTTGTCTCCCTTTGACCAGTACACTGTGGGCTCTGGTTTACCGCCCACAGCACCATCCAGAACCAGGTCAGAGCCGGCGGTGACGGTGACCATCTCACCCACCAGCTTGCTGTCCAGCTCAGCTTTGGGAGGAGCTGCAGCAAGAAAAGAGATGATTAGTTTTTAAATTAAAAAGACAGTCAAAATGCTATCGAGGTTTTAGTAAAGATGCTACAGCAAAAATGCAAAAGTAATAGTTCTATTACATTTTCTGTTCAGATTTATTACTATGTAAAGTAAACTGTAAAGCTGCATTTTTATTTGTATACCAGTATTACCAGAACTGGTAAACACAATAAGCAACAGACTGAGATGATAAAATAAGACAGGGTAACTGTTTAAAGACTAAATGATAGGTTTGAAGATGTAATTATAAAGGTGCTTCCAAATAATCTGAATTTAATTTTAAAATCAAAACCACAGTCCTAGTTGCAATGACAATGAACTGTCTAACTTACAGTATTCATCCTTGCATGTGACTGGTCCAGTGGAATTGGAGGGGGCACTGTGGACACCGGCAGCATTCTTAGCAATAACACGATACTCATAGGTCTCTCCTTCTCCCAGGTTGGTGACAGTGAAGTAGTTCTCAGTGATCGTGGTGTAGTTGCACTTGAGCCAGCGGTTGTCATCCCACTCATCCGTGCTATAGACTTTCCTCTCTACCACATAGCCAACAATCTTGCTGCCACCATCATTGAATGGCACGGTCCAGCACAATGATACAGAGGAGTGGGTGACGTCAGTCACTTCGAGCTTACCAGGAGGATCTGAGCAGGAAGAGGAAGAAATTTACTGTAAAATTGTAACAGCTGTAATCATACCCCTTTTTTATTCTCTTCAAAGATCTAACTGCTTTATCTTTGGAAGGAGAACAGTAATTCTCCTTGTTCTTGTCATTAGTCTAAAGAATAAATGTTTGTAACTAAGACAGGGATTTTTCACTCACCAACAGGATTGAGTGCCACCACAGGTCTCGAGGCCTCACTGGCTTTGCTGAGTCCAGCGATGTTCATGGCATACACCCTGAACTGATACTCCAGGCCCTCAATCAGGTTGGACACTTTGTAATGACACTCCAGGCAGGGCAGCTTGTTCTCCCTCACCCACAAGATCGTGTTCCTCTCCTTCTTCTCGATCCAGTAGCCTGTCACCTTGCTGCCTCCGTCAGCATATGGGACATCCCATTTGATGCTGATTGTGTTGGCAGACACGGATACCACATCTGGACGAGTTGGAGGGCTTGGAGGAACTGGAAATGAAGTGAAAAGAAGTCTTAATTTGACCTGGTCATGACTGTTTTAACAAAAAATGCTAAAATTTGGCATCCATACATACTAATTTAGGATTTGCATTTAGTTGCCTATAGTTGCCTATGGAATAGAACTTACCAAATGGATGCTCAATTACAACAGCAGCAGACTCGGTAGACTTGCTGACTCCAAACTTGTTCTCAGCACACACTCTGAAGGTGTACTCCATATACTTGGTGAGATGAGTCACTTTGATGGTGGTTCTCTTCACGCTGGAGTTTACTACTTGCCAAGAGGCAGAGCCAGATTCTCGTTTTTCCACAATGTAATTACTGATTTCCGTTCCGCCATCATCAGCTGGCTCCGACCAGGACAGGGTGCAGGACTCTGAGGAGACTCCAGAAATTTCCACAGGCCCTGTAGGTGGACTCGGCCTGCCAACAACAACCACAGTCACTGTGAACGTCTTCACACCTGCAACATTCTCCAGGATCAGGTAGTATTTTCCACTGTCACTTCTCTTGCTGTCTTTCACCACCAGAGTGGTTCTCTCCTTTGTAGTTTTGATTATAACTCTGTCCGTCTCCTTCAGCTTCATCTCCTCTAGCTTCCAGGTGACTTTGGGTGCAGGTCTGCCACTAATAGGGATGTCAATTGTGAAAGTGTTGGAGATCTTGCAAGTGATAAGCTGGTTGGTAATGCTGCTCAGGTCAGCAGTTGGTTCGATGCGAGGCTCCTTAATGACCACAGAGCTGAAAGTGCCCTGAGGCTCGCTGATTCCAGCATCGTTTTTGGCCTTGACTCTGAAGTCATACTCCGTGTTCTCAAGCAGACCCTCCACCAGCATCTTCTGCAACTTGGTCTCTCCACTAACAACCCAGCGGTCACTGCCTTTAGCTCTGAATTCGACAATGTAGCCTCTGATGCGGCTGCCTCCATCATGCTCGGGTTTCAACCACACCAGGGAGGCTGTGGAGTTAGTGGTGTCAACCACATCCAGTCTCTTGGGTGGTGCAGGTTCTTCTGTGGCTATGATAGGCTCTGTCATCTCGTGAGGTTCTCCCTGGCCGTACTGGTTAACAGCAATCACCCTGAACAGATATGGCACACCAATATCCAGACCAGTTGCTCTGATCATCTGGCGAGTGCACTTGGTGCTGACCTCCTGCCAGGCGAGACGGCTCGCCTCACGCTTGTCCACAATGTAGTGGTGGATTCGGGATCCACCATCGTTGGTAGGGGCATCCCACATCAATGTCAATGCTCCACGAGTGACATCTTTGAAAGTGATTGCTCCTGGAGGTCCAGGTGTGTCCAGGACTTTGACAGTGAACGTGATGGACTTACGTCCACTGTTGTTCTCCAGGGACAGGGTGTATTTGCCAGCCTCATACCGAGTGCAACCCTCTATAGTCAGAGTAGAAGAGGAATCTGTGGTGTTGACATCACCCATAACGGGCAGTTCACCATCAACCTTAGACCAGGTGGCGAGAGGAGCTGGTTTGCCACGGAAGGCAATGTGAAGGGTGACAGTGCCGCCATTCTTCACGATATGAGTCTGCTTGAAATTGGCATCTATATCGATCTCAGGAGATGTCAGTCTGTCCAGAGCTTGAACAGGATTTGGTATCACTGTGGCTTCACCCTCTCCAGATCCATTCACAGCACTGACCCTGAACTTGTAGAGCTCTCCAGGTACCAGGCCCTTGGCAGTGTACTTGGTGTGGATGCAAATCTGGCTGTTGGCTCTGTGCCATTCCTCCAGACTGGCCTTACACATGTCAATATTGTAACCAATGATTTCCATGCCACCATCGAACACTGGCTTGGTCCATTCAAGGGTGACTGAGGATTTCGTGGAGTCAATCACCTGATCAACAAGAAAAGAACATAGGTCATAGTGTAATTTGTAATGTATTTTTTTTTCTCACTTCATTTTCCTTCTGCTCAGTTTATTTTCCATGTTTTATTAAGTAGCAGTAATTTGGGTGCTGATTTTCAATATCAATACCAATTATTCAAAATAAATTATATACTTGATCTTAAGTCTATCACTGTATTCTGATTTTCATTTTACTGTGAAGTGAGAATCAAACTACAGAAAATCTGGATGATTGATATTTTTTTTATATTGATATTGTGTGCAGTGTTTCTGCAGTTCTACCTTGATTACTGTGGGAGCACTGGGAGCACTGGTTGGTTCTCTGCATTTGAAGAGCCTGGAGGTACTGCTGGCTGGTCCAACACCAGCACCATTTTCAGCCATGACACGGAACTCATACTCGTTGCCCTCAGTGAGGTTGGTGACACGGTGTCTTAGCTCTGTGATTGACCTCTTGGAGGAAACCTTCACCCAGCGCAGACTCTTCTTCTCTCTTCTCTCCAGGATGTACTGTTTGATCTCATTGCCTCCATCTGACCTTGGCCTGGTCCAGCAGAGGGTGATGCTGTTTCCAGTCACGTGGGTAGCATCTGGTGTACCAGGAGCATCAGGCACAGCTGAAGGGAAGAACAGAAACATGGTAACTTGTATAAGTCATGTCATGAATCTAAAGATTGGGACAATTTTTGTACTTTTTTAACTGTTAGTATTCAAGTGCAGTAAATCAAGGTTAGGTTTTTAAGATGTGGTCAGTATGTTAGACAATACCTGAGTGATTTGACTTACTGTATTGCATCTTTGCGATGACTGGATCAGAGTCCAGGGGTTTACCAACACCAAACTTGTTCACAGCAGAGATTCTGAACTGGTACTCATTGCCCTTGATGAGGTTGGTGGCATTGTAAGAACACGCTTCACATTTGGAGGTGACCAAAGCCCAGGAGATCCTGGATGTCTCCCTCTTCTCCACCACATAGTGGGTGATAGCGGCACAGCCGTCGTTCTCCGGTGGATTCCACCACACGGTGCACTTCTCAGCCGTGATACCAGTGAAACGGATGGGACCCTCAACAGGTCCAGGGGTATCTGCCGGGAAAGAGAGAATACTTGATTAAAACAAAATGTCAAACCACGATACTGCAAATTACATTACATTAAAATTATTATGTACATGAGGTGCTATGCTTTTGTGAAGTGTTAAAGGTTTGAGTGTGTATCATAAGTCTTCAACAAATGCTGAGACATAATCGTCAGTGTTTACTAACCTTGTACTCTGACGTTGACATCAGCCTTCCTGGTACCGGAGTTGTTCTTGGCCTCTACAGTGTAGATGCCACGATGGTTCCTATCAGCATCACGGATAAAAAGACTGCTGGTGCCAATGCCAGTAGTAATTTCAATGTCAGTCATGGTCCTCTTGTCAATCTCTTTGCCATCCTTGTACCAGACAACCTGTGGAACGGGCCGTCCAGTGATACTGCAACCAAGCTTAACATTTTCTCCAGCTCTCAGGGTCAGTACCTGGTCTGGCACCCACTCGATCTCGGGAGCAACTAGAGATGCAAAGACAAGGAGCAAATGAGGAATTGGCAGAATCAAAGTGATATGAAAATCCTATCATTTATTCATGATAGCAGTTTTTTTTAATTTGAAAATACTTACTGCTCTCATCCTTAGTCATAATGTAACCAGAGGAGTTAGACGGTGGACTGACTGTGCCCACAGCATTCCTGGCAATCACTCTGAACTCAAATCTGTCTCCAGGGGACAGCCCAGTCACAGTGAACTGGGTCTCACTGATATCAGTGAAGTTGCACCGCAGCCATTTGCCTCTACCTTGGCGTCTCTCCACACTGTAGGCTACAATTTTGCTGCCACCATCCCTTTTGGGTATGTCCCACTGCAGGGTTACTGAGTCTCTGGTAACATCAATGCAGACAGGGGTGCCAGGTGGATCTAATTGAGATAAAAGAAACAATTTATCATTATCATTTATACTTTTCATATCATTTATAATTTATAGTGCTTGAATGTAAAATCCTGAATTAATAATAAAGCAAAATAATCAACACACTCATACATTCTAAAAACAAATTTAAACACACCTACATTTACAGTAAATGTTTAAAATGTCAATTGAATAACATAAATTTGATGTTAAAAGGAGCCAATTTTCCTTGTTTTTTTCTTATATGATGACTAGGCTAGCAGTTTCCTTTTGCTACCAGTTTTTGCCTCAATAGACCCTTCATGTGGACCTGTTTCTGTACTTTGTGAACAAAGATGAAACTGTCTGTGTTCTTATTTGGGTAAGACAGCCAATAAAGAGCCATTAGACTGGACAGTTTCTGTAAGTAATAGGTTTCTAAAAGTCATCCCTCAGCACAGGTAGATGTAGTATTTACTTACCAACAGGGGAGATAGCGAGTGCATGTTTGCTCTGTTCGCTAACAGGGCTAAGTCCAGCATTGTTCTCAGCATAGACTCTGAAAGAGTACTCCAGGCCCTCAATGAGACCAATGATCCTGTACTCTCTGTTGGAAATGATGGTAGAGTTCACCTTTTGCCACATGAGGCTGTTCCTGTCTTTCTTTTCAACATGATATCCCAAAATCGGAGATCCTCCATCGAACCCTGGCGCCTCCCACCTGATGGTCATACCATCACTGGTGATGTTAAAGGCTACAGGCTTTCCTGGAGGACCTGGAGGTTTGTACTGGTGCTGGGCAACAACATCTGAGGAGATGAGTGGTTCACTCACTCCATACTTATTCTCTGCACGGACTCTGAACTGGTACTGTGTTCCCTTGACCAGGTTGGGAATCTTGAAGGTGGTTCTGACAACGCTGGAGCAGACCATCTTCCAGTTGGCCTGGGAGGTTTCACGTTTCTCCACACTGTAGCAGGTGATCTCACCACCTCCATCTTCCTGTGGCTCATCCCAGGATATGATGATACTCTGGGCTTTAATCTCGTCAAAGCGAATGGGACCAACAGGCACTGAGGGAGGTCCCAGGGTGATCACATTAATGTCAAAGTAATTCTTGACAACTCTGTTGTCCAGGACCAAGGTGTACTGGCCAGCATGCTCCTTCTTGGCACCTCTGACTGTGACTGCAGTCTTGTTGTCAGTGGTCCTAAATCGGACTTTTTCGCTTTCCTTCAGAGGGAAGTTATCCTTTAGCCAACTGATTACAGGTCTTGGTTTACCCTTGAAAGGCAACTCGATGTGGATGTTCTGACCAATACGAACAGCAAGCTCTGCATTGGGATAGTCACTGAGGTTGGCCTCAGGTGGAATGATGAAGTCCATCACTGTGATTGGTCCAATCTGGGAGAAGTCACTGTTGCCCTTCTCATTCTTGGCAAACACTCTGAAGTCCATGACAGCGTTCTCCTTGAGTCCTGTCACCTCGCAGCTGCAGCGCTTACATGTCGCACCCAAAGTCCAGGTGGGATCTTCCTTGGTTCTCTTTTCAATTATGTAATCAGTGATGTGACTACCACCATCGTGGTCAGGTCTTGTCCACTGCAGGGTAACAGAGTTCTTTGTGGAGTCCACCATCACCAGGTCTTTAACAGCTCCCGGAGTTTCTGTGGCTCTGACAGGCTCAGTGGTCTCGCAAGTATCGCCCACACCATACTCGTTTTCAGCAGATACACGGAAAAAGTAAGCTATATCCTCCTCCAGACCTGACACCTTGTAAGTTGTGTTGGCACACTCGCTGGTGATCACTTGGTAAGCCTTCATGGTTGAGGCCTTCTTCTCAACAATGTAATTGGTGACAGGGGATCCACCATCGATGAGAGGAGCCTCCCAGCTGAGGGTCAGCTTTCCTCTTGTCACGTTCTTGATCATCAGTTTCTGGCAGGTGGATGGACTGTCGAGAACCTTAAGGGAAACTGTGATTATCTTGGGTTCTCCTACACCGTTCTCAATCTCCAGAAGGTATTTGCCACAGTCATCACGAGTGACTTTGGGAATGAGGAGTGTTGTGGCACGCTCAGTGCTGGTAATGGTGTACCGGTTGTCACCAGCCATGTTGCGGTCGCCACGGCGCCATGTGACATTGGGGGCGGGGCGTCCCTTAAGGGGAATAAACACTTCCACGTCACGGCCTGCCCTGGCTGTGTACTGTGTTGTCATGGGAACGTCCAAGTCCAAGTCGGCCTCCTCTGATGGAGAAAAGTGGAAGAGGGGAAAAGATCAATTAATAATGTTAATAGCATTGTAAGTAGGGCTGAGACTGCGTTAATGCGATAATTAATCAACGCCGACAATTATTATTTTTTATTTTATCCCGCATTAATGCAGTTGTCTTAGTGAGCAAGTGAGCAACGGTTAGGTAGCTAGTGAGCAACGTACTTTAAAAATAATTATTATAATAAAAACAACTGCGCAATAAAATAATTAATTAATCATCACGTTAATGCATACGTGATATTATCGCATTAACACAGTCCCATCCCTAATTACGGCAACAAGAAAACAGATGGCATGATGGCAGATAGCAAACAATGGCAATAATTTGAAAATGGTTACAAATAGATTTTTAATTCTTAAATGAATGTTAATCATGCTTATGAATATATTTTTATCTTGATCATAATAAAATGCTTAAAAAGACTTATGTACTCTTGTCAATACAATAGAAGATCCTATATGTATACAAACCCAAGATATCTTTGGCTTGCACAGGCTGGTACATTTTGATGTCTTCTCCTTTGCCCTTGCAGTTGACAGCAGAGACTCTGAAGTAGTAATAGGTTCCAGGTTTCAAGTGGGACACCACATACTCGCAGGCCTTGACCTGTGGGTTGATGGTCACCCATTCTTTGTCCTCTGCATTCATCTGGTCCAAAACATAGTGTGTGATTTCACTGCCGCCATCATAGACAGGCTTCTCCCAACCAAGGGTGATGGAGGTTTTTGTGGAGTCGACCACACGCAGCTTGGATGGCTCACCAGGCAAATCTGGTGAAGATAAAAAGGTATGAATATTGTCTGCAGTTCCACGTGATCTTAACAATAATGAAATCTTACAAAGAAATTCCTAAAATGCTGGCATCTCAAGTCAAATTTTAATCATACCGATGGGGTCATAGGCCTTGTAGAGGTCAGAAGCCTCAGAATAGTTTCCTGCACCAGCCTTGTTGACAGCACAAACTCTGTACTGGTACTCATTGTTTTCCACCAGGTTAGTGACTTTCTGCCTGGTATCTCTGATTGTACCCTTCACCACCTGGACATAAAAAGAACATTATGATGCTTACAAGTGCCAATTATTAGTCTCGCTTCTCTCTAAAACCAATTAAATATCTAATGATAGATCAGTAAAAACAAACCTTGAACCACTGAAGACTCTTCTTCTCCCTCTTTTCAAGGTAGTAGCCATCAATGTCGCTGCCTCCATCCAGCGCTGGTCTTTCCCAGATCACTGTCATGGTGGACTTGGTTATCATGGTCACTTTAGGCTTGGATGGCTCACTAGGAGGAACTGTACAAAATCAAAATAATAAGGGCAGAGTTACATTTTTTTAATGAAAAAAACAACAACAATATTTTCAAAGCTAATAATCAACCCTAGATCAAATAGCAATTATGGTGAATGATGGTTAGATTTTTCAGTTTGCTTACCAAATGCGTTCTTGGCAATTACAGGCTCAGACTCCAGTGGGTCTCCAATGCCATACTTGTTGACTCCACGGACTCTGAAGATGTACTCATTGCCCTGGATGAGTCTGGGGACGTTAACAATGCAGTCTACCAGCTTCTCTGAGACAATGGACCACATGACCCTGCTGCTCTCCCTCTTTTCCACAATGTAATGCGTTACCATGGCACCACCCTCATCAGCAGGTGGAGACCACATAATGGTGATGTTGTCAGCCGTCACCTTTTTAAACTGAATCTCTCCATCAGGGGGGCCTGGCTTGTCTAGATAGGGGAGAGGACATATTCATGCATTTCAGGGTCCATACTGTAGATAAGATAAATTTCATGCATGGCAAATTATTGCCACAAATACTATTTTTAAATAATATCTGAATACCTAGAATGAGCAGCCTGACCATGGCGGACACAGATCCTAGAGAGTTCTTCACCTTGACCTCATAGGTTCCAGAGTTCAGACGAGTACTTTCCTTCAGGAACAAACTGGTGGACTCTGATGTGTGTTTGAAAGAGAGCTGGGGGGTGGGCTTAAGTTCTCTGCCGTCCTTAAGCCACTCAATAGTAGGAGCAGGTTTGGCTGTGATGTTAAACTTGAGTTCCACATTTGACTCAGCCTTGTGCTTGACCTCATTGAGATACTCTTGAGGTATTTCTATCTCTGGGGCACCTGGATAATAAACCAAAATCACATGCAGGTGAATTCCTGCTCTGATGGACATATGCATTATACATGATAGATCATGGTGTGCTCCAAAAGTACAACTGTGATATAGCCATGTCAAAATGTAAATTGTTAATTCAAGAGGACAATGAATGTACTAAAGTGTATGGCAATCCACTGTTTAAAATAAAATACTCAAAAACACAAAGGAGACCTACCGTAGGTGTCCACACACGTGGCTGGTCCAGCAGTCATGGATGGGTTGCTTACTGAGCCAACAGCATTCTTGGCCATAACTCTAAACTCGTATGTCTCGTCCTGGGTAAGGCCAGACACAGTAAATCGTGTGTCTGTGACATTGGTGAGGTTAACCTTGGACCATTTGACATTAACGCCCTCTCTCTTCTCAATGATATAACCAGTGATTGGGGATCCACCATCATAGCCGGGCTTCTCCCAGGCCAGGCTAATAGAGTTCTTGGTGATGTCACTGATACGCACACTTATGGGTGGCTCTGCAGGAACAGACAAAGAGAGTTCATTATAAAGTAGCTGTTGCTGAGAAGTAAAATCATATTTATTGTCTTTTATAGAATGACATTGAACTCACCGCAGGCATCAATAGCCAGCACTGAATCAGAAACCTTGCTGAAGGCACTGATTCCAGCAGCGTTCTCTGCTGCCACCTTGAACTCATAGATAAGTCCAGCATTGATGTTGGTGACCTTGAAGTGAGTAGCACGAATCACCATTTTATTGACTCTCTGCCAAAGGATGCTGTTCCTGTCTTTCATCTGAAGATGGTAGCCAAACACATGGCTGCCACCATCTGACTTTGGCTCCTTCCAGGCAACAGCGATCGACTCCCTGGTTACAGCAGTGATCTCTGGAGTTGATGGAGCATCAGGAATAGCTGGCGGGTAATAGTAGAAAGGTGTTAACATGTTCATGATAAAAAAAGAAGAGAAAATAATTTATGTGAAAATAAAAGATGGAACAGAAACAACACTCACTGTAAGGAAGGTTGACAGTGACAGTTGGTGAGTCGATGTGCTCGCTGATTCCATATTTGTTCTCAGCCCTGATTCTGAATTGGTACTCAAGGCCAGTGGTCAGCTTCATGATCTTCATGGTGCAGCGGGCCACAGCAGAAGAGACATCCATCCAGTTGGCTGTTGTTGTCTCTCTCTTCTGGATGATGTAGTTGGTGATGGGGCTGCCACCATCATATGATGGTGGGAGCCACTTCAGGCTCACACTGTCCTCTGTTACGTCGAAGAGCTCCACAGGTCCTAGTGGGACACTGGGACGGTCCAGAACCACAATGTTTACAAAAGACTTGGTGGTTCCACTGGAGTTTGACGCTGTAATATCATAGCGTCCTGAGTCTCCAGCCACACTCTCACGTAAAGTGATCTTGATGCTGTCAGGGGTGACTTCAGAGTTGAACCTTATTGTTGACTTGAGCAGTACATTATCCTTGGTCAGGGTCACTTTAGGCAAAGGCCGACCAGTCAGTGGAATCTCACACTTGAGGGTGGAGCCAGCTCTAACATATACTGTGTTGTGGGGGAAGTCCTTCATATTGATTTCCGGAGATTCTATGATAAAAATGATAATAATGATGAGAATTAGAGCAGGGCAAATTTAATGTAATGTTGTTGAATCTGAGTTGTTACACTATAATTAAAAGTAGGCTTATATGGGCATAAGCTTATAATATATATATATGCTGTTTGTATTTCTTCTCAGTCTTCATAAATCACATTGTTGAATCTGACCAGTCTGATCATTCTGTAACTTACCAAATTGGTCTTTGACCACTACAGGGGTGACCATTTCCTTGATATCACTGAATCCAGCGTGATTTTCAGCTCTGACTCTGAAGAAGTACTCAGCATTCTCTCTCAGACCAGAAACTGTGAAGTGGATGGACTTGGTTACGCCACACTTAACCCACTTCTCCTGGCCTTTCTCTAGAGCTTCCACTAAGTACCCAGTCACTCTGCTGCCTCCATCTTGTTCTGGTTTAGCCCAAGCTAGGGTAACACTCTCCTTGGTCACATCAGTCACACCCAGCTTTGGAGGTGGACTTGGTTTTTCTGAAGAAAAGGGACATAGTAAGTCTTACTGAAATAAGAGAATATTATCTTTTGGATAAAAATAAGATTCTATAAATACCTGTTATCTTGGTTCCCTCTTTGGTCTCAGCAGGAACACCAACACCGTACTCATTCTCGCCTGTTACTCTGAAGTAGTAGACTCCTCCCTCCTGTAGGTTTGTCACCTTGTATGTCAGTCTGTGGCATGTGTCAGTCAACCTGGTCCAACCTTTCTTGCTGGCCTCACGGAAATCAACAATGTAGTTCTTGACTGGTCCTCCTCCCTCATTCTCCGGAGTGTCCCAGGTTACAATAGCAGAGGTCTTGGTAACGTCCTTCACTTCCACACGGGCAGGAGCTCCAGGGGAGTCCAGAACTCTGACACTAAGTGCCAAAGAGGAGGTTCCAGCTACGTTGGACAATGTGACGGTGTATTTCCCAGAGTCACTGCGAGTTGCTTTCTCTAGAGTTATTGAGGTGAAGGTGTCTGTGGTGTCAATGACAGCACGAACTCTGAGGTCAACATCAGGCTTACTCCATGTAACAGTAGGGATGGGTTTGCCTCTAAAAGGCACTGTCATGGTGAATGAGCTCCCATCTTTCACAATAAGAGTCTTCCTCATCTCATTGCTGATGTCAAAGACTGGCTCCTCCTCTCTTTCTTTGGCAATTTGTTTGTCTGACTCAGGACTGGGATCACTGACTCCAATCTTGTTAATGGATTTGACAACAAACACATATTCTGCACCAGGTGTCAGTTTTACTACTGTAAACTCTGTGTTTTTGGTGTTCTGGACTGCAACAATCCATTCATCATCTAAACTCTTTCTGTATTCTACTCTGTAACCAGTCACAGGTGCTCCACCATCAAATAGTGGCTTGTTCCATGACAGTGTGACTGTGGTCTTTGTAGAGTCAATGATCTTAGGCTTAGTAGGAGGTGAGGGAAGGAACTGTGGGTCTTCAGCTTTGGTGAGTGGGCAAGGAATGCTGGGAGCACTGAGGCCAGCAGTGTTCTCTGCAAACACTCTGTACTCATACTCATTACCCTCACGAAGGTGTGAGGCTTTGACTCTGAGGTCATAAACAGGTTTCTTGTTGACACGGCACCAGCGAAGACCACTCTTCTCTCTCTTTTCAATGACATAGCCAGAGATACTGCTGCCACCATCAGAAACTGGTCTTTCCCAACAAATTGTCATTGCCTCACTAGTAACTGAGGTCACCTGGACGTTAGTGGGAGCTGCAGGCACAGTGAATGGGTCCATGGCCTTTGTTGGCTCACTCTCCAGAGCCTCACCATCTCCGTATTTGTTGACTCCCCTGACTCTGAAGATGTACTCATTTCCTTTGAGCAACTTGGTCACTTTACAAGTGGTTGCTTTCATGTCACCATAGACAAGAGTCCAGGCAAGTCGACTGGTCTCACGTTTCTCCACAATATAATGCATGATTTCAGCACCACCGTTCTCCTGAGGGGGTCCCCACGATAAGGTGCATTTTTCTGCTGTGAGGCCAGATACTGCTAAAGGACCTGAGGCAGGTCCAGGTCTGTCCAGAACTTTACAGTTGACAGCCACAGATCTGGTTCCTGCCACATTGTGCAGTGTCAGGACATACTGGCCAGAGTCCCTCCTGATAGCATCTCTGACAATCAGAGTGGTTGTGAAGTTGGTGGAGGTGATTTCACACCTGGCCTTGGCCTCAATCTCCTTCCCATCCTTAGACCATGTGACAACTGGGAGCGGGCGACCTGAGATTTCAGCATCAATTCTAATGATCTCTCCAGCCTTAATGACAACCAACTGTCTGAACTTATCTTCTATAATTATAGTTGGAGGGTCCACATCATCCTTGACAGTGACAGGACCAGTGCTCTCTGAAGGAACACTGAGAAGCTCTGCAGAATTCTTAGCAATAACATGGAAGTCATATTGGGCATCCTCTGTGAGGCCTGTGATATCGAAATAGGTGTCTTGCAAGTTAGTAAAGTTACATTTCAGCCAGCGGCCATTAGGAAGTTCTTTACGCTCAACAATGTAGCCAGTAATCTTTACTCCACCATCATACTGTGGCTTTTCCCAGAAGAGGGAAACTGAGGTCCGAGTTATGTTGGTTACTCTAAGGTTACATGGAGGTTCACATGGATCCCTTGCTGCCACAGCATCACTGGCCTTAGTGCATGGACCTATGCCAGCAATATTCTCAGCATAGACTCTGAACTGATACAACAGGCCTTCTTCAATACCTGTCATCTTAAACTGGTTCTCAGTCAGCAGACCTCTGCTGACCTTGGTCCACAGAATGCTACTTTGCTCTTTGCATTCAATATGATAACCAATAACAGGACTTCCACCATCACTGGCAGGCCTGCCCCATACTACAAGCATGCCATATTTGGTGGCATGAGCAACATGAAGATTGGTTGGAGGGCCAGGAGGCTCGAAGGGATACTGGGCAACTACAGGGGCAGAGTCAATACCAGGACTCTTCCCATAACGGTTCTCAGATGCAATACGGAACTGGTACTCTGTTCCCTGAGTGAGGCGAGTCACCTTGATTGATGTCCTGGCTACTGTGGCTGAGACAATCTGCCATGTGGTTGTGGTAGTGTCTCTCTTCTCCACCACATAGTTGTTTATCTGGCAACCACCATCATAGGTTGGAGGATCCCAAGACAGAGAGATGAAGTCAGCGCTCACCTCGTCCACCTTAATGTTGCTAGGTGGGCCAGGTTTGTCCAGGATTATAACAGAGATTTCAGCTTTCTTGGTGCCAACTGAGTTAGTCAAAGTAATCTCATACTTTCCTACATCATCTTTGGTTGCATCCTTGATGATAATCTTGGATGATGTCTTGGAAGTAAGAACATTGACCCTCGTCGTCTGCTTAAGTACCTGTCCATCCTTCCTCCAGGAGACCTCTGGTTGAGGTCTGCCTTTGAAGGGGACATCAATCTTCAAGTCATCACCTGCTTTTACACTATATGTGTCAAACAGCAGGTTGATAATGGGCTCCATTGTGATGTCCTTCACCACCACAGGGGTGGCCAGAGGCTTGGCATCACTCTTGCCCTTATCATTCACAGCAATCACCCTGAAGGCATATTCCTCTCCAGTAGTGAGTCCATCAATTGTAGCTTCCAGTGCTTTGACTTCACTGCATACAGTCCATTTGTCATCCCCCTTGGGCTGCATTTCCACAATATAATGTGTAATTTTGCTACCTCCATCATAGTCAGGTTTCTCCCAGGAAAGGGTAACAGTACGACGAGTCACATCAACCAGGACAATCTTACCAGGAGGCAAAGGTGCCTCAGACACCTTGACTTGCTCTGTGGATGCAGGCAGACCTACTCCCAGCTCATTTACAGCCAACACACGGAAATAATATCGGCCTCCCGCCTGCAGGTCAGAAATAATGTACGAGTTCCTCACACAGTTGGTGCAAACACTGGTGAAAGCCATCCTTTTCTGCTCTCTCTTCTCCACAATATAGTGTGATATCTTAGCCCCACCATCAATGAGAGGAGGCTCCCAGGAAAGAGAGACAGAATTTCTTTTCACATCTTTAACCTCCAGGTTGGTGGGAGCACTTGGAGAGTCCAAAACTCTCACATTGATGAAGGCTGATTTAGAGCCACTGAGATTTTCAAGGGTTAGAACATATTTGCCAGTGTCGAATCTGTCAACATTCTCAATCACCAGCATTGTGTAAGAGCTTGTGACTTCAATCTGGGCACGCTCATTCAGAGTGTCACCGGCCTTTGACCATTTGACCTCAGGCTCAGGCTTTCCTCTGATCGTCACAAACAGACGCAAGGTGGCAGTGGCACGAACATTTACCATCTTCCTCAGATCAGCATCTAGTTCAATTTCAGGAGCCTCCAGCTTCTCTGCAGCAATCACAGACCCAGGTAGGTTTACAGGTTCCCCTACCCCTTCATAGTTAACAGCACAAATGCGGAAATTGTACTCTGCGTTTTCCTTCAGTTTCTTTACAGTGTAATGAGTATTCTGCACACCAGTCGGTGATGTGCAAATGATCCACTCATCATCTGCAGCCTCTTTCATTTCAACAATATATCCAGTGATTTGTGCACCACCATCATAGATGGGCCTAGACCAGGACAAGGAGACTGTGGTACTTGAATGGTCTGTGACTTTGGGGTTATTTGGAGGTCCAGGTGGATACACTGCATCACAGGCTTTAATGTATTCAGATGGTGCACTAGGCTTTCCCACACCAGCAGCATTCTCTGCAGAGACCCTGAATTCATATGAGTGGCCCTCTGTGAGGCCAGTGCATCTGAATCTCAAGTCATTCAGCCTCTTCTTGTTGCACTTAGTCCACCTGATGCCATCCTTGTCACGTTTTTCAAGGATATAGCCTTCAATCTCAGCACCTCCATTATCCTCTGGTCTCTCCCAGGTAAGCACCATAGAGTCCCTAGTAATAGCACTGGCCTCTGGGGTGGAGGGGGCACTGGGAGTGGTGAAGGGGTTACGAGCAATAACAGGCTCAGATTCCAAAGACTCACCGACACCGTATTTATTCACAGCAGTGACTCTAAAGATGTATTCATTGCCAGGCAGCAGTTTTGTGATTTTGTAGCTGATGGCCTGGATCTTGGGTTCAACCATGGTCCATGACAAACGACTTGTCTCTCTCTTCTCAATGATGTAGTGAGAGATGCCTGCTCCACCATCATGTGAGGGATGGTTCCAGTGCAGATAACATTTCTCAGCTGTGACCCCTTTGACTTCTAGAGGGCCATCTGGAGGACCAGGTCTATCCAGAACTTTAACATTGACTGGGACCATCTTGACTCCTCCCACATTGACAAGTTTAAGGACAAAGTGGCCACCGTCCACTCTGATGCAATCCTTGACTGTCAGGATGGTACGTGTGAGTGTGGTCTTGACCTCCATTCTTGGTGTAGTCTTGTCAACCTCCTTTCCATCTTTTAACCAAATTACCTCAGGCAGAGGCTTGCCAGTGTAGTCTGCATCAATGACAAATGTCTCACCAGCATGAACGACAGTCAGATCCTTGAATTTAGAATCCATGGTGACAGCTGGAGCCTCAATTTCATCTTTGGCAGTAATTTCTCCTGTGCTCTGAGAAGGACGGCTTGAAATGCCAGCAGCATTCCTGGCAATGACTCTGAAATCGTAAACACAGTCCTCAGTCAGGCCAGTGAGTGTGAACTGGGTATCAATGATGTTGGTGAAGCTGGCCTTCATCCAGCGAGTATCTGGGTGCTTCTTCCTCTCAATCACATAGCCAGTGATTGCGCTGCCTCCATCATACTGAGGCCTTGTCCATTGCAGCGTTACATGGTTTCTGGTGATTTCAATAGCCTCAGGAGTGCCTGGTGGGTCACAGGGGTCCCTTGCGAGTGTGCTCTCAGAGACTTTGCTTGCTGGGCTGAGTCCAGCAATGTTCTCAGCATAAACTCTAAATTCATACTCAATACCCTCTTCCAGCTCTGTAGTTTTGAAACGTGTGTCTGGGATTAGAAGTTTGTTGAGTTTAGTCCACAAGAGGCTATTTTTCTCCTTTCTTTCAAGGTGATAGCCGAGGACAGGGCTACCGCCATTGTTGGTGGGTGCTTTCCACTCAACAACCATGTTATCCTTGGTTGCAGCTGAAATAATTGGCATTCCTGGTGCAGAAGGCTCATTGAATGGATACTGTGCAATAACAGCGGGAGAAACAATAGCAGAACTCTTTCCATATCTATTCTCAGCAGACACTCTGAACTGATATTCAACCCCGGTCTTCAGCTTAGTGACTTTGATAGTTGTCCTGGCAATAGTAGCAGACACAATCTGCCATGTTGTTGTGGTGGTGTCTCTCTTCTCCACAATGTAATTATTGATCTGACAACCTCCAGTGTACTCTGGTGGCTCCCAGGACAGAGAGACGTAATTAGAGCTCACCTCCTCAATTTTTACTGGACCTGTGGGTGGGCCAGGTTTGTCTAGAATAATAACTGTAATCTCCTCTGTTGTTGCTCCAACACTGTTGGTAGCTGTGATAGTATATTTGCCAGAGTCTTCCTTATTTGCATCCTTAATGCACAGTTTAGTAGATGATGGTGTGCTGGATACGTTTATTCTGGTCGTCTCTTTAAGAGCCTGCCCATCCTTTTTCCATTCAACCTTGGGAACAGGACGTCCGGTCACTGGAATCTCAATCTTCAGATCCTCTCCATTTTGTAAACTGTAAGTGTTGAATGTCATCTTGAATCTTGGTTCAATAGTTACATCTTTAGCAGTGACTGGTGCAGCCAGAGGCCTGGGGTCACTTTTGCCTTTCTCATTGAAAGCTGACACTCTGAACAGATACTCATGCCCTGCACTGAGGCCTGTGATAGTGCCCTCGCATGTTTTGGTTGTGGCAGCCACCACCCATTCCTCTGAGCCCACAGGCTGCATCTCAATGTAGTAGCCAATGATCCTGCTGCCTCCATCATGGTCTGGCTTCTCCCAGGAGAGTGAGGCAGCGGTTTTGGTGACTTCAGTCAAAGTGACCTTACCCACAGGCAGAGGAGGTTCAGAGGTCTTAACGGAGTCTTCTGTCTCAGCTGGCTGTCCCACGCCAAATTCATTCTCTGCTAACACTCTGAAATAGTAGATAGTTCCTTCAGTGAGGCCAGTGATTCGGTAGCTTGTCTTTGTGCATTTGTTGTCCACATTAGAGAAAACTTTCCTGGTAGACTCACGCTTTTCAACCAGGTAATTCTTGATTCTTGCACCACCATCAATAACAGGTGGCTCCCAGGTAAGAGTGACACTTTCCCTCTTAATATCTTTTACTGCTAGATTCAGTGGAGCCCCAGGAGTGTCCAGCACCTTAACAGAAACAAAGGCTGATTTGGTGCCAGCACTATTTTCCAAGTTGAGGATGTATTTTCCAGCATCATATCTGTCACAGATGTCAATGGAGATCTGTGAATAGTCTTCACCAGTCTCAATCTGAACTTTACTCGGCAGTTCTCCATCCTCCTTAGCCCAGCTGATCTCAGGAGTAGGACGTCCCTTGAATGGAATGCAGATTCTCATTGAGCCCCCTGCACGGACAACTATTCCCTTCCTAAGTTCTGAACCCAGAATCACTTCTGGAGGATCAATCTTATCCATAGGCTTCACAACTCCTTGGATCTCAGTTGGCTCGCCAACACCCATCTTATTGATGGCACATATGCGCACCTTGTATTCTTGATGCTCTATCAACTTGGTAATGGTAAACTTGGTAGCATTAACTCCTGTGGGTGGGGTGCATATGGTCCAGTCCTCCTCATCAGCCTTGGTAATCTCCACAGCATATCCTTGAATCTCACAACCACCATCATAGATAGGCCGATGCCAAGCCAAAGTGACTGAATCTTTAGTCATGTCAACCACATGGGCATTGGTGGGACAGCCTGGTTCAAAGGTGGGGTCACAAGCTTTGATGTAGGGTGTAGATGGGCTTGGCTGACCCACTCCAGCTGCATTCTCAGCAGAAACCCTGAATTCATATTCATGATCCTCAGTCAGTCCTGTTACTCTGAAACGCAAGTCTGTCACTCTACGTTTGTTGCACTTGGTCCATCTAACTCCAGCTCTATCTCTCTTCTCAACAATATAGCCAACAATCTCACTACCTCCAGTGGTCTCAGGACGGTTCCAGCAGACAGTCATAGAGTCGCTGGTAACATTTGTGATCTCAAGCTCCTGAGGTGAGCTAGGAGGAACAAATGGATTTCTCATGATAACAGGTGCTGATTCAAGAGGCTCACCAACACCATATTTATTGACAGCCATGACTCTAAAGATGTACTCATTACCCTTCAACAGTTTGGTAACCTTGAACATGGTAGCTCCACAGTCACTGGAGACCACAGTCCACGTCAGGCGGCTTGTTTCTCTCTTCTGAATAATGTAGTGAGAAATGCTAGCTCCTCCATCGTGCCTGGGTGGGAGCCATGACAGTGAACATTTCTCCTCAGTGACGTTGCTGACAGTAAGGGGTCCTTCTGAGGGGCCTGGTCTGTCTAGGACCTTCACAGTGAATGGGACAGTTTTAGTCCCAGCCACATTAGTCAGAACCAGTGTGTACTGTCCTCCGTCCACTCTAATGGCATCTTTCACAACGAGCAAAGCTTTAAAATCTGTGTTTTTGAGCTCAGCTCTTGCTGAGTTTTCAACCTCAACATTTCCTTTGAACCACTGAGCTGTTGGGATGGGCTTTCCTTCAACGCTGGCCTCCAGACTGAAAGTCTCACCAGCATTAATAACAAGGGTCTGGTTGTACATAGGATCTGTCTCACACTTTGGTGGGTCAACTTCATCCTTGGCTGTGATAGATCCTGTGCTCTCAGAAGGCTTGCTAACAGCACCAGCTGCATTCCTTGCAATAATTCTAAAGTCATATTTACTGTCTTCTGTCAGGCCAGTAACTGTGAATTCATGTTCAATGATGTTTGTAAAGCTGGCCTTCATCCATTTTCCTTCAGGAAGGTCACGTTTCTCCACTGCATAACCAGTAACTAAGCTTCCACCATCATACTGGGGTGGGGTCCACCTCAACTTTACTGAGTGCCTTGTGACAATCACAGCCTCAGGACGGCCAGGAGGATCACATGGGTCACGGGCTACATAAATCTCTGAGACTTTGCTGCATTTTCCAATGCCAACAATATTCTCAGCATAAACCCTGTACTCGTACTCAATGCCTTCCTCTAGAGGAGTGGACTTGAACCTGCAGTCTTGGATGAGCATTTTGTTGATTTTTGTCCAGAGAATACTGTTCTTCTCTTTCCTCTCCAGATGGTACCCCAAGATGGTACTGCCTCCATCAGACGGAGGTTTGTGCCACTCAACCACCATATAGTCTTTACTGTATGATGACACAAATGGTGTTCCTGGTGGACCAGGCTCCTGGAATGGATACTGTGCCAAAACAGGCTCTGAATCAATTGCGTAACTCTTTCCATATCTATTCTCAGCATAAATTCTGAACTGGTATTCAGCGCCTGTCTTCAAATTGCCCACTTTTAGTGTGGTTCTGGCCACAGTGGCAGATACAACCACCCAGTTGGTTGTGGTTGTGTCTCTCTTCTCCACCACATAGTTGGAGATTGGACAGCCCCCTGTATATGTGGGAGGTTCCCAGTTCAGAGTGATACTCTCAGCACTGATGTCCTCAAACTTGATGGGGCCTGTCGGTGGACCCGGTTTGTCCAGGGTGATTACCTCAATAGTGGCGTCCTTGGAACCCAGGGCATTGGCAATATTGATGCTGTACATACCTCCATCCTCTCTAGTGGCATCCTTTATTGTGAGAGTGGTGAGATGTGCTGAGTCAGTGACATTGACTCTAGTGGTCTGCTTAAGGGCGGCACCGTCCTTTGTCCAAGTGATGGTTGGCTTTGGATGACCAGCAACTGGGACTTCTATCTTGAGGTCATGCCCCACCTGGACACTGTAGGTGCTCGCTTTGGGTCTAACAGCAGGCTCAATCACCAGATCCTTTGCTACAACTGATTGAACCAGTTGTCTGGGGTCACTTTTTCCCTTGTCATTTACAGCAACAACTCTGAACTGGTACTCCTCTCCTTTAAGTAGGTTAGTGACAACAGTCTCCAGTGCCTTTACACTAGCACAGACAGACCAAGCTTCACTGTTCTTAGGTGCCAGTTCGACTTCATAGTGACTGATCCTGCTGCCACCGTCATGTTCAGGCTTTTCCCAGGTGAGAGTGACAGTGCTACAAGTAACGTCAACAACACTGACTTTACCGGGTGGCTGAGGCTTCTCAGATATCTTCACTGGTTCTATGGTTTTAGCAGGAAGACCCACGCCATATTCATTCTCTGCCAAGACTCTGAAGAAGAAAATTCCACCCTCTGGAAGAGGTTCAACTTTCCATGACATCCTGTTACACGTGGTGATGGGAGAGTAAACTTTTCTGGTGCTTTCACGCTTCTCAACAATATAATGCTTAATCTTTGAGCCACCATCCAGAAGAGGAGGCTCCCATGTAAGAGTGACAGAATTCTTGGTAATCTCTTTCACTATGAAGTTAGTTGGTGGACTAGGTGAGTCAAGGACTCTGACACTGATGAACACTGACTTAACTCCACTGGCATTCTCTGCAGTCAGGGTATACTTGCCACTGTCAAATCTGTCAACATTCTCAATGACAAGTGAAGCATAGCTGCCTGTATTGTCAATTTGGGCAGTCTCCTTGATCTCGCCCTCAGCCTTCCCCCATTTAACCTCAGGTGCAGGACGACCTCTTACAGGAACAAACAGCCTTAGAGTGCTTGCTGCTCTAATATTGATCATCTTTCTCATATCTGCATCCAGGTCAAGATCAGGAGCCTCTAGCTTCTCCTCCAGAAGAATTTTTCCTGGGAAATCAGCATGCTCACCAACGCCAACCTTGTTTATGGCATACACTCTGAATCGGTACTCATGCTTCTCAAGAAGTTTTGTCACTGTAAACTTAGTGTCTGTGATTCCAGTGGATGGAGTGCGCATAAACCACTCATCAGATTCCCCGTTGCAGGCTTCAACAATGTAAGCCTGAATCTCACAGCCACCATCATAGATGGGTTTTCCCCATGTCAGGGAAACAGTAGACCTTGATGTGTCCACTACCTTGGGGTTGTTTGGGGGGCCTGCTTTGAAAATGGGATCCAGTGCCTTGTAGTACACTGTTGGTGTACTAGGTGTGCCCACGCCTGCAGCGTTTTCAGCAGCAACTCTGAATTCATAGCTGTGATTCTCTAGAAGCCCAGTCACTCTGAAGCGGAGTTCGCTCACTGTACGCTTGTTGCACCTAGTCCATCTCACACCATCCTTGTCACGTTTCTCAACAATATATCCCTGGATGGGGTTACCACCATCATTAGTTGGTCTCTCCCAGGTCACCACCATTGAATCTTTGGTTATTGTAGAGACTTCTACCTCCGTTGGTGGATTTGGTGCAACAAATGGATTTCTGGCAATCATTGGTTCAGATTCCAGAGGCTCTCCAACTCCATATTTGTTGACTGGAATCACTCTGAAGATGTATTCATTACCAGGAAGAAGCTTGGTGACCTTCAGGTTCAGTGTCTGAACCTTTGGTTCAACTACAGTCCAAACCAATCTGCTGGTTTCTCTCCTTTCAACAATGTAATGGGAAACATCACTACCTCCATCTTGCACTGGAGGCTTCCAGGAAATGGAGCATTTCTCATTGGTAACCCCATAAATAGAGATAGGGCCTTCAGGTGGACCTGGTCTGTCGAGGACTTTGACGTTAATGTTAACTAATTTCTCTCCACCAACATTTTTAACGAGCAAAGTATACTGACCTCCATCCACACGGATGGCTTCTTTAACAACTAGACAAGCTGTGAAGTCTGTGTTCTTGAGCTCTAGGCGAGCTGCTTCAGTAATCTCTTCACCCTCCTTGAGCCAGTGTACTGTGGGCACAGGCTTACCATAAATAGCAGCCTCAAGCTTGAATGTCTCTCCAGCATTTACCACCACAGCCTGGGAATACTTTGCTTCTAAGTCGATCTTTGGTGGATCCACCTCATCTTTGGCAGTGATAGCTCCAGTAGAGTCAGAGGGCTGGCTGAAAACACCTGCTGCATTCCTGGCAATGACACGGAACTCATAAATTTCATTTTCAATAAGTCCCGTGACAACAAATTCCGTTTCAATGATGTTGGTGAAACTGGCCTTCATCCAGCGGCCAGCTCCCTCCTTCTTCTCAACGACATAGCCTGTAATCTTGATGCCGCCATCATACTCAGGTTTGGTCCATCTGAGTGTGACTTTGTTCCTTGTCACAATGACAGCCTCTGGTTTTCCTGGCCTTTCACAAGGATCTCTGGCCACTTGCATTTCACTTAGTTTACTGGCTCTACTGAGGCCAACAATGTTCTCAGCATAGACTCTGAACTCATATTCAATACCCTCCTCAAGGCCAACAACCTTGAATTTGGTGTCTGGGATAAGTTGTTTGTTCTGTTTGACCCACAGTATACTGTTTCTTTCTTTGAGCTCCAAGTGGTAGCCCAGAACTTTGCTTCCACCATCATTGCTGGGTCTGTCCCACACAACTACCATGCTCTCCTTGGTGGTTGACTGGACCACAACAGAGCGTGGTGGGCTGGGCAATTCAAAAGGATACTGAGCAACAATGGCTTCAGAGAGCAGGACTGAAGACTTGCCATATCTATTCTCTGCAGCAATCCTAAACTGGTATTCAGTTCCAGTCTTCAGACGGGCTGCCTTAATAGTGGTTCTGGCCACTGTAGCTGACACAATCTGCCAGTTAGTGGTAGATGTGTCTCTCTTCTCAACAATGTAGTTGTTGATAGTGCAACCACCATCATACTCTGGTGGATTCCAAGACAGGATCATACTGTCAGCAGTGACCTCATCTATCTTAATTGGGCCAATTGGAGGACCAGGCTTATCTAGAACAACAACACTGATGTCTGTAGTTGCCTCTCCAGCTTTGTTGTTCAGTTTGATAGTGTATGTGCCCACATCATCTCTGCAAGCCTCCTTAATAACCAGAAGAAGGTTTTTCTCTGAAGTTTCAGTATTAACTCTGGTTGTCTCCTTGAGAACAATACCATCTTTGAGCCAAGAAGCTGTAGCCTTGGGACAGGCAACATATGGTACATCTATCTTCAGATCATCTCCTGCTAACGCGCTGAATGTGCTAAAAAGCAATTTGAAGGTTGGTGAGATGACCAGGTCTTTAGCCACCACAGGCACACTAAGAGGACGTGGGTCACTAACTCCCTTTTCATTAGTGGCTAAGATACGGAACATGTACTCCTCTCCCTGTGTAAGGCCAGTTACAAGAGCATCATTGTTCTTTACCAACATGACTTGAGTCCACTTCTCACTACCTTTGCTCTGCATCTCAACAATGTAGCCTGTGATTCTACTGCCACCATCATGTTCAGGCTTCTCCCAAGTTAATGTCACGCTAGTGCTGGTAACTTCACGAAGGGACACTTTGCCTGGCGGTAGAGGCCTCTCTGACACTTTAATTGGTTCAACAGTCTCCACTGGGAGGCCAATGCCAAATTCATTCTCAGCCAGGATTCTAAAGGAGTACATTTTTCCTTCCTCCAGGTCTCCAACTTTCCAACTAGACTTATGGCAGCTGGCACAGACAGTTGAGTATGCCTTTCTGGTTGACTCTCGCTTCTCCACAATGTAATTGCGGACTCTAGAGCCACCATCAATAAGAGGTGCATCCCAAACAAGGGAGACTGACTCTTTAGTGATCTCCTTCACAATCAGATTCTGAGGTGCTCCAGGAGTATCTAGCACCCTGACATTAACAAATGCTGACTTGCTCCCTGAGGCATTCTCTACAGTCACTATGTATTTACCTCCATCAAATCTGTCAACATTTTCTACCTGAAGAGTGGTGAATGATGGGGTTATTTCAATGTTAGCTTTGTCTAAGGATTCTCCATGCTCTCTTGACCATTTAACTTCAGGTGCTGGCCTGCCCTTAATGGGGACAAAGAGTCTGAGTGTGCTGCAGGCTCTGATGCAGACCACCTTACGCAGCTCTGCTCCAAGTTCAATTTCTGGAGGAAGCAATCTGTCTTCAGCTTTGGGAGTTCCAGGAACAGCAGCGGGCTCTCCTACTCCTTCACAGTTTGTGGCACAGATGTTTATTTTGTACTCTTGGTTTTCCCTCAGGTTGGTGATAGTGAAAGAAGTAGCTGTCCATCCCTTCTTGGGAGTTTGAATTGTCCACTCGTCCTCCTCCGGCAGGCAGGTCTCCACAATGTAGCCAGTGATTTCAGAACCACCATCATAGACAGGTTTGTTCCAAGAGAGGGTGATAGAAGACTTGGTTGTGTCTAGCACTCTGGGGTTTCCAGGAGGTCCAGGTTGGAATATGGTGTCTTCGGCTTTGTAGAATGGACTTGAAGGACTAGGCTGACTTAGACCAGCATTGTTTTCAGCTAGAACTCTGAATTCATACTCATGTCCTTCGGTGAGACCAGAGACCTTGAATCGTAGATCAGTGACAGTCCTCTTGTTGCACTTCACCCAGCGCAGGCCAGTCTTATCCCTTCTTTCAATTATATAGGTGTTTATTCTGCTGCCTCCATCATGTTCAGGGCGCTCCCAGCAAACAACCATGGAGTCCTTGGTAATAGTAGTGACTTCAGGCTGCTGTGGTGGGTCACTGGGGACATAGGGGTTGGCACAAATGACAGGTTCAGACTCAAGGGGTTCACCCACGCCATACTTGTTAACAGCCATGACTCTAAAGATATACTCATTGCCCTTCAGAAGCTTGGTGACTTTAAACCTGTTCGCCTGAAGGTCCGTGGCCACATTTGTCCATGCTAACCTACTGGTCTCACGCCTTTGAATGATAAAGTATTCAATCTTTGCACCACCATCATGTGTTGGATGCAGCCAGTTAAGGACGCATTTCTCAGCAGTGACATCAGTAACAGAGAGGGAGTCTGGTGGGCCAGGTCTGTCGAGAACCTTGACATTGAATGTGAATTTCGCAAAGCCACCAGGATTGCTGGCAGTCAGAGTAAAAGCACCCCCATCCCTCCTCAGGGAATCTTTGTTTATTAGAGTTGTGTGGAAGTCAGATGTCTTTATCTCTATTTTGGCTGTATCCTCAAGCTCCTTTCCTTCCTTGGTCCATACCAGAGATGGGATTGGCCTGCCAGTCACACTGGCCTCCAGCTTAAACACCTCTCCTGCCATGACAACAACATTGCTACTATATGATGCATCAACATCAAGTCTGGGTTCTTCAATGTCATCTCTGCATGTTATTGCCTCTGATGGCTGGGATGGGGCACTAACAGCACCAGCTGAGTTTCTAGCAGTGACACGGAATTCATAAGTGGCATCTTCTGTCAGACCACTGACTGTGTAGATGGTTTCTAGAATGTTGTTGAAGTTGGCCTTGAGCCAGCGTCCATTGGGCATCTCTCTCCTTTCAACTGTGTATCCAGTGATAGAAAATCCACCATCACCCTCTGGTTTGTTCCATGACAATGTCACCTCATGTCTGGTGATATTCAGTGCCAAAGGCCTGCCTGGGGGGTCAACTGGGTCCAGAGCATACATAGGCTCAGAGGGTTTACTTGGTTTGCTGAGACCGGCCATGTTTTCAGCAATAACACGGTATTCATATGCAATTCCATCAACAAGGCCTGTTGATTTGAAGATATTTCCAACTACAAGAGCTTTGCTGATCCTCTGCCATAGAATGCTGTTTCTCTCTTTTCTGTCCACATGATAGCCCAGAATGGCGCTGCCGCCATCAGAAGAAGGCTCATTCCAACTCAGAGTCATGGCATCCTTGTTGAAAGATGTGACCACAGGAGTGCCTGGCTGGCTTGGCACATCAAATGGATAGGCAGCCACCACTGGTTCAGAGATAATACATGGTCCAATGCCATATCTATTCTGGGCCTTGACACGGAACTGGTACTGGGTTCCAGTGTTGAGTCGGGATGCCTTAAATGTAGTGCGAATCACTGTAGCTGCCAATTCCATCCAGGATGTACCAGTAGTCTCCCGCATCTCAACAATATAGTTGTTGATGGGAACACCTCCATCATTCTCTGGTGCCTCCCAGGAAAATAAAACATAATCACATGAGACCTCATCCATCTTAATGGGACCAGTGGGTGCACCTGGAATGTCATGGACAAGGACTGTAATCGTCTCAGTTACTGTACCCAGCATGTTCTTTCCAGTCATGGAATACTGGCCTCCATCAGTCCTCTTGATCTCACCAATGTTGAGGATAGTTGATGTTGGTGTAGTTTCAGTGTTGATTCTTTGTGTCTCTTTTAGCACTGTGTCTCCCTTTTTCCAGGAAACCACAGGTCTTGGTTTGCCAAGCACTGGAATCTCCACCTTGACACGGTCACCTGCCTTGGCAATGACTGTCTTCTGGTAAACTCCACGTAGGTCAAAGGAAGGAGCAGAAGTCTGCTCTTTGATAATAGCAGGCCTGCTCTCACGGGGGTCACTTCTGCCTGATGCATTAACAGCCATTATGCGGAAGGTATATTCTGCACCCTGAATCAGATCTGTGACAGTGTAGTCCAGAGCCTTGATGGTGGCCATATGAACCCACTGATCAGTGTCCTTCTTCTGGGCCTCAATGACATATCCAGTGATCAAGCTGCCACCATCATGCCGGGGCTTGGTCCATGCCAGACTGGCACTGTCTGCAGTCACATCAGTCACATACAAGTTCTCTGGTGCTGAAGGGGCCTGGGACACCCTGATTGGCTCTGGGGTTTCAGCTGGCTCCCCTATACCCAGGTCATTCTCTGCAGTTACACGGAAGTAGTAGTAAGCTCCCTCCTCAAGATCTGCAATCTTGAAGGAACATTTCTGCCATGTGGTGCTAAGTACTGTGTAGGCCTTCTTAGTGGCCTCTCTCTTTTCAACAATGTAGTTGTGAATCTTAGAACCACCATCGATTATGGGGATTTCCCATTGAAGTGTGATGCTGTTCTTAGTGATCTCTCTAGGTTTAAGATTGACTGGTGGTCCTGGTGTATCTAGGACTTTCACATTAACAAAACCAGTCTTCTTTCCAGCAACATTCTCCAGACAGAGGTGGTACTTTCCAGCATCGTATCTGGTGCAGTCAGGAATAACCAGCAGAGTATAGGACTCTGTGGTGTCAATGTGTGCACGTTTTTTCAGGTTGGTGTCATCTTTGCTCCAAATTACTTCAGGAACTGGACGGCCCCTGATGGGGACAAACAAACGAATTGAAGCACGGGACCTAACCACCAGGGTTCTCCTGAGTTCAGCATCCAGCTCAAAGTCTGGCAGTGTCTCCTGGTCCACCAGCTCAGTCACTTTCTCAACCTCTGCAGGATCACCAACTCCCTCCGAGTTTACCGCGCAAACTCTGAAGTGGTATTTGCCTCCTTTTTGAAGTTTACCAATAACATATTCTGTAGCTTTTAATGGGTACTGTGTCTCTGTTTCCCAGTCATCATGCCCCTCCTTTTTGTATTCAACAATATATCCCTCTACTTCAAGACCACCATCATAGTGTGGTCGCCCCCAGGCAAAGGTAGCTGTGGTTTTTGTGGTGTCTGTAATTCTGGGGTTGGATGGAGGACCAGGTGGATCTAATAAACAAGAGAAGCAAGAGTTGAAAAAAGTTAATGGTTACAGTGCTTGATGTTCTAAATTATCTTAATATGCAACTTCCCAGATCTAAACAGTAAATCAGAATTAAATGAGAAATTAAGCTTTACTTACACACAATATCCTTGGTCATCACAGGCTGCGATGGCTCACTTGGCTCCCCAAATCCAGCCTTGTTCTCAGCAGTGACTCTAAACTCATACTCTACTCCCTCACTCAGACCTTGCACCTTAAAGCGCAGATCAGGGATTGTCCTCTTACAGGCTCTCACCCATCTCAACCCTCTCCTCTCTTTCCTCTCTACACAGTATCCTCTGATGTCACTTCCACCATCCTGGGCTGGTCTTTTCCATGAAATGGTGACAGCATTCCTACTGATGTTATCAATTTCTGGAGTTGAGGGTGGACCTGGTGGACCTGAGGAAACAAAATATGCAAGGAATGTAAGTAATGACTTGAATTTTTAAGTTGAGAGGCATTATTTTTCATTGGAAGGAAATTAACTATGCTGTATTAAATCCTTTACTGTAAAGAATTTTTAAAATTCCAGGATTACCTGGAAATGTATTTTTATATATTTTTAACAATAAACAAACGTATAAATATATAAACTATTTAAACTTACGGAAACTGTCAGTCATTTTGACTGGACCAGACTGGTTTGAGTCTCCAGTGCCATACTGGTTCACAGCAGACACTCTAAAGACATACTCGTTGCCCTTGATCAATTTACTGGCTACATATCTGCAGTCCACAATGTTTTCAGCTAGCTTGGTCCACTGCAGGCGGCTGGTCTCTCGCTTCTCGAGAATGTAGGACTTGATAGAGCAGCCTCCATCCTCCTCTGGTGGAAGCCAGGTCAGGGTACATTTCTCTGCTGAAATGTTACTGGCTTCAATGGGACCTGGAGGTCCAGGTACGTCCAGGACCTTCACCTTAACACGTTCTTCCTTAATACCGAAGGGGTTGCTGGCAGTGATGGTGTACTCTCCTGTGTTCTTCCGGCTTGCGTACTTGATAGCCAGAGTGGAGGAAGTGGGAGTGCTGGTTATGGTGATAATGTCAGAGCTCTTTAACTCGCGGCCTCCCTTTGACCAGATAGCAGTGGGTGGAGGTTTTCCCATAATCTTAGAGGCTGAGATCACAATGGTGTCTCCTGCTCTGACTGATACACCATCCTTAATGTCTGGGTCAATAGTGATTGTCGGGGGCTCTGCAGAGGGCACAAAAAAAAACAACTGAGTTTTGATTGTACATGCACTCCATAAACTCGAATTTGTGACAATATGAGTTTGTTGACCTGAGATTTGTAAAACTAAAATAAAAACATTTCAACAAAGCGCTTTCACCCAGATGTTTTGACTGCTAAATCACTTACCGTACTCATCCTTGCAGGTAAGAAGCTCAGTAGGCTCTGATGGAATGCCAATAGCCCCAGCAGCATTCTTGGCCCTGACCCTGAATTGATACTGAGAGCCCTCCGTCAGGTCAGTGACAGTGAAGGCACAGCCTTGAATGTTGACATGATTGGCTTTTAGCCAGGCCTTGCCGCCAGCTTCCAGCTTCTCCACCATGTAGCCAGTCAGCTTGTGGCCACCGTCATATTTGGGAGGTGTCCAAATCAGAGTGACTGTACTCCTGGTAACATTAATTACTTCAGGCTTGCCAGGAGGGTCTAAGAGAACACAAAGTAAATGGTGAAACTTGCAGAAAACCAGAACACATTAGGCATTCACATGGGAGGGAAAAACAAATCCAAAAGCTGTGAACTCACCAATAGGATCCAGAGCAACTACAGCCTCAGTGGGCCTGCTTGCCTTCCCTAGGCCAGCCATGTTCATGGCCATAACCCTGAACTCATACTCTAGTCCTTCTATCAGGCCAGTTACTCGGCACTCCTTCACTCTCAGAGGAGTCTTACTGGCCCGTTTCCACATCAGACTGTTTCTCTCCTTAAACTCCACGTGGTATCCTAGATAGAGCACAGAATCAGTTGGTCATGGTGACAGCTCTTTGCTCATCCCCAACTACAAACTCATATCTGTCACAGTCTGTTACCAGTAATTGCGGAGCCACCAGTGTCCTTTGGATCAGCCCAAGTCAAGATGGCCGACTCGTGGCGGATGCTCACAATTTCTGGAGGAGCAGGCGCCTCAGGCACATCTGGAGGAAGCAAGGAGGGGTGTAAGAATAAGGAGAGACGGTAAGACATGAAAATACATTCAATAAACCATCTTAAATCATAGAAGAAGAAGATAGAATACAAGTGCCTGACCACGATCTACTTTTTCTTCATGTCACCGTTCTTGCATATGTAACAGGACCCATTTTAATTTGCATTAAAACAATGCTTCTCAATACAAAAACTTTGCCATGCATGTCCATTACAGGTTTTAATTTATTTGTGTAAGGCAGCACGTTATTATTTTAAAATGAATTATGAAAGACAAAATTTTGTTGAGTCTGGCCTCATAATCAGCACCCAAACAAAAGGGGTGAGATCATTTAACTTCTCATTCTAGAAATGAAGGTCTGTATCTTGAAACAAGAAAAGGAAAGAATAGAATTGAGAAAATGAAAGAAGTTGATTTTTTTTTAAAGTGGGTGAAACAATTTAAGTTTTTGGCTTGATTTAAGAAAGATTTAAAATGCAAGAGTTGACTAGATGACACAAATATTTTTGCAGTAATCATTATCAAATCTTCTGTGAAACTGACCACTTTAGATGTAAGACACACTAACAACAGACGGGCTATAAGATGTATATGACTGCCTCAGGCCACAATCTGAGTGTGATACTCACTAAATGGATGCTGAGCAATGACTGGATCAGACCTCAGATAGTCTCCAACCCCATACTTGTTCTCGGCGAAGACTCTGAAGATGTACTCTACTCCGTCATGGAGCCTGATCACCCTCATGGTGGTCTTCTGGATGGCTGAAGCTACTGTGGCCCACTTGTTGTCCGTGGTCCTCCTCTTCTCCACAATGTAGTTGGACACCTCAGCACCACCATCATCTTTGGGTGGTCCCCACTCCAAGGTGATACCGTCAGCAGTTATCTCGTCAAACTTAATGGGTCCAGTACAGATGCCAGGCTTGCCAACCACCTTTAGCTGGAACTTGCAGTCCTTGGAGCCAGCACTATTCTTAACATTGATGGTGTAGGTGTCAGCATCTCCTCTCTGGCAGTCTCTGATCAACAGAGTCGTGACACCCTGGGATGCCTCCACACACATCCGGCCAGTGTCCCCGAGCATTGTGTCGCCTTTCTTCCAGGTGGCAGTGGGATGGGGCACTCCGATGATGGGGATATTGATACGGGTGGTGCTGCCCTCCTTCACCACGTAGCAGTTATCATGCAGCCCACTCAAATTGCAGTCAGGCAGCACTGAAATTCAAAAGAGATTTATAAATAAATAATGTGAATAATAATTTTACACCCTTGCAAAACAAGCGACTAATGATATATATAATCTGGTGTGATGGTTGAATCAGCTGGTTTCTTACCATACTGGTCCTTGGCAACAGCAGTAAGCTCAGTGGGTGGTCCCTCTCCAGACTCGTTGAGTGCCTTGACTCTAAAGGAGTACTCCTTGCCTTCAGTCAGCCCGCTGATGGTGTGTGAGGTGTTCTTGCCCTTCATGATCTGCGTCCACTTCTCTTCACCTTCGCTCTGCTCCAGGATGTAAGATGTAACATAGCTTCCACCGTCACTGATAGGCTTCTTCCAGCCCAGGACGATTGAGTCCTTGGTGGTCTTCTGGGCTTTGAAGTCTGTCACTGGACCAGGTTGCTCTGAAGCAGGACAACAGATGAGTTATGCATGTGTGAGCATGTGTTTGTGTTGTGTTCAATGCATAGGGGCTGTAGGCTGAAGAAGTTCCTTCATCTCAGATTTCAATATAAAGAGTAGCTTTTAAGGTTTTTGATATGTGTCTTGGTCTTAGTAGTTTTCGACTACGTCAAAATATGACAATTCCTCACTCTCCTGAACAAAAAAGATCAATTCTCATTTAGGAAATAGCAACAATGACTTGTAGCTACCTGAGGCTCGAACACTGCCAGCGGTCTCACAGCCCTCGCCAATGCCGTAGGCATTTTCAGCCAGCACTCTGAAGCAGTAGGCCTGTCCTGCCTCCAGGTTGGTGATCCTGAAAGAGGTTTTGGGGCACTCTGCAGACACACAGGTCCAGGCTTTTCTCTCAGCAAGACGTTTCTCGACAACGTAGCTCTTGACTGGGCTGCCACCATCGACCATTGGAGCATCCCAGGTGATGCAGGCATGGCTTCTGGAGGTTTCTTTCACAATCAGGTTCATGGGTGGTCCAGGAGAATCTGCAGGAGAGGAGAAAAAATATCTCTGGCTTAGAGCTGTTGTTATCTGAACTACAAGTACAAATCAGGCCATAAAGGCACATAACAGGGGTGAAGTACTGTTGGTGAAAGTTTTGTTTCCTATGTCCTATGAGATGGTGTATGAGATTATTTTTATCTTAATCGTACTCTGTATGTGGTACTGTTCTACTATATGTTTTTCATAAATAATTTAATAATAAAATTCCAGCTACATTGCTAAAAAATAATTACATTTTAAAACTCTATACATATGGTATAGCCATTGTTTCAACAAATGTATGGCAATGTTTTGCAGGATATCAAAAGGACCTTACCCATACTTAACTTTATTCATGGAAATAAATGGTTTTCACTTTACAACATACTGCATTCATGTGTTGTGTACTCTATTTCACCATCATGCTTCTTACCGAGGACCTTGACCACAATGGTGTAGCTCTTGGAGCCGCTGCTGTTCTCTAGTGACAAAACGTATTTGCCGGCGTCGTATCTGTTAATGTCCTCAATCATCAGTAGGGTGTCCCACTCTGACGTATTTATCAGAAGGCCCTGCCTCTCCTTCAGGTTGGCATTCACCTTCGTCCACGTCACCTTTGGTGCTGGGCGTCCTCTCAGCGGGACATAGAGTCTCATGGTTACACCAGCTCGAAGAACCAAAGCCTTTCTCAGGTCCGCATCCAGCTCAGCTTCAGGTGCAACTGGAGGATGGACAGAAGGATTCAGTGAAACATGTTTAAACTTTAAAGTCTTTGTTTAACTGGTGATCATTGATTTTTCACTAATGAACTGATGTAAGCGGGTAAGAAAATAAATAATTAATTTTTACTAAAGTAAGCCATACATATTGAACACAATTCATTCAGTGATGTAAAACGTAAATACTTGATTCATACAACTTCATACTTTAAAATGATTTATCAAAACAGACAGACAAGTTAATAAAGAGTTGGAGCATACTTAGGATCTCCTTAGGCATGTGGTTTCCAGGGACCTCGCTTGGCTCACTATAGCCGATCTTGTTGACGGCAGTCACTCTGAATTGGTACTCGGTGTTGTCCATCAAGCCTGTCACCAAGAATTTGGTTGCCTGGAGTTTTTTCGGGATGTTGCACTTGGTCCAGTCCTCTGCTTCGGCTCTCTTACACTCCACCAGGTAGCCGATGATCTCACAGCCACCATCATATGCCGGTTTGGTCCAGCTAAGGCTGATGGAGCTCTTGGTGGAGTCCACCACCTTGGGGAAGGCAGGTGGTCCAGGAGGATCTGACATTGACACATTCAATATTTTCACATTTCATAGAAATAAATTCATATATATTTTAAGAATAATGAACATGAGAATTAGCAGCGGCCCTGTCTGAAGCAATATTTTGTTTCATTTTTGAAGTTTCATTTTTAAGGCTGATACTTACAGACAGGGTCAACCGCCAGTGCAGCGATGGATGGATCGCTGGGTTTGCCCAGACCAGCTTTGTTCATGGCGATAACTCTAAATTCGTACTCAGAGCCCTCTGTCAGCTGAGCGGCTTTGATGGTCCTGTCAATGACCGGCCTGCGGTTGACCTTAGCCCAGGTCAGCTCAGTAGCCTCACGTTTCTCCACCATGTAGCCCAGGATGGTGGCCTTTCCATCATTGGCTGGCGCCTTCCAGCTCACTGTCATGGAGTCCTTAGTAATGTTGGTGATTACAGGCGGGTCACATGGACCAGGAACATCTGAAAGAAGAAACACAACCATCATAATCTCATCACGGTTCGCATGTGTTGTATTCAAATTCAAAATGTGTGCAGTTCTTATTATTCAAATATTGATCAATATAATGAGTTGAGAGAGACTGAAGACAGATTAAAAACAAAACTGATGAATGACATTTTAAAGGCTCACACTAGAAATTTGGATGATAAATGACAAAAAGAGTAATAATTAATAAAGGTGGTATTCCTGTTAAATTCAAGAGCAAATGTAATAATTTAACCCCTGAGACTAATTGGCAACCAGTCCAGCTGGGATAGGCTTCAGGCCCCCCGCGACCCTGACGGCTAATAGAAAATGGATGGGCGGATGAATGGGTGTAATAATTTAAACTTATTTTAACTGTGTTAATCATTTAAATGCTTCCAACTGTCTAACCTAAAATATGACTTTTAAGATTTATTTGTGGGGACATGCAGAGAAAGTTTAATTAGTTGGTTAGACTTTTACTTTTTAGAGGAAATGTTTCTTTTTTTACAGTTGAAACAAACCTCAGTAAAAGTTCTCTTAAGAGAACTTCAGCTGAGGGCACTTCCTCTATAGGGGTCTGAACTTACCGTATGGGTTCTTGACCATGACTGGGTCAGTCATGATGGGGTCTCCCACACCATACTGATTCTCTGCACTGACTCTAAACTGGTACTCATGTCCTTCAATGAGTTTTTCCACTGAGCAGTCAGTGATATGTCCATGGATATTGGAGGTGACCAGTGCCCAGTTGGCCCTACTGGTCTCACGTTTCTCTATGATGTAGTTTGTGATCTCAGAGCCACCATCTGCAAGTGGAGGTTCCCATCGCAGCTTAACACGATCTGCAAACACCTTAGTAATTTTCACTGAGGCTGGAGGGCCTGGTTTGTCTGTAGGGTGAACAATGGAAGGTTAGAGCCTTTATATGTTGTTAAAATGCTTGCATCAACAAAATACTACAATGAAATAATATTAAATCTAACTTACCAAGCACCTTGACCTTCATGGTGGCGTACTTGCTGCCATTGATGTTCTCAGCGGTGATAGTGTAGTCTCCAGACTCCTTCCTGGTGACGGAGTAGAGCTCCAGCAGGTGGACATGTTTCTTCTGGATCATCTTCATTCCCTCTGCGAGAACCAGAGGCACTCCGTCTTTCTTCCAGCTGATCTTCGGCAGTGGTTTGCCAAACACCTCAGCATCCAGGAAGACGTTTTCTCCAGCTTTCACCACAATCAGGTTCTTCATGTTGATTCCCAACTCGACACGAGGAGGAACTGCACAGGGGAAGAACATAAAATAGTTGTTTGGCAATAATTTAATTTAATTAAATTATAAACTTAATTTGTCAGCCATTGTTTTCCTTGCTGTTTGGATCTGTACCATTCTCTGCAATGACAGGAATTGGGTCGGACAGCTCAGATGGCAGACTGATGTTGATCGCAGTCTTGGCAATGACTCTGAACTGGTATTGTTGACCCTCCTCCAGGCCGGTCACCACATAGCTCTCCGTCTGGATGTTCATGCAGTTGGCATTGCACCGTGCCCACTTCTCCTCTGGAAGCTTTGCGTACTCCACATAGTAGCCAATCAGCTTGCTGCCACCATCATGCTTGGGACGGCTCCAGACCAGTGAGACAGAGTTCTTGGTCACATCCATGGGCTCAGGTTTGCCTGGTGGGTCTGGATGGAAACAAATAAGAGTATGAATCTAGTTGGTGTCACCAGCCTCTTTAACAAAACAAATATATCGTGATGTCATGATATATTGAAGGAACCATTCATACCAACAGCAGTCCGAGCAGTGATGTAGTCGGTCTGTTTGCAAGGTTTGCCCTGTCCAGCCATGTTGAGCGCCGACACCCTAAATGTGTATTCCAGTCCCTCAATCAAGCCAGTGCACGTGTACTGTGTAGCTTTGACCACAGACTCGTTGGCCTGCACCCACAGAAGGCTGTTCCTTTCCTTCTTTTCAATGCAATATCCAGTGATGGGGGAGCCGCCATCAGTGCTGGGACGCTCCCATGACAGGATAACAAAGTCCTTGTTGACCTTGTTAACCTGCAGGTTTCTGGGCTCACTGGGAGGATCTTTGGAAAAAATGGATAGTACATAGTACCACAGTTCTAAGACTGATTGCCATTAATTGATTTAATTATGGTGTGTTTGGGCTCATACTCACCAAATGGATATCTGGCAATCATCTTCTCAGAGTAGATGGGCTCAGAGATGCCCAACCTGTTCTCTGCACGGACTCGGAAACCATACTCTTTTCCAGGTGTCAGTTTGGCCATTCTGAAGCTGGTTTTGGTGCAGGATGAGGACACAGTGACCCAGTCACCCTGGCTGACATCACACTTCTCTACAATATAGTTGGTAATGTTGCTGCCACCATCCTCCTGTGGGGAGTTCCAGAGCAGCGTGCAGGCATCAATATCCAGTTCTGTGATCTCTAGAGGAGCTTCAGGGGGACCGGGGATGTCTGCAAAGACACAAATGAGATATTAATAACAGGAAGGACACACCTAATCAATTATTATTCATTAATCACATTTTAAGTGTCTTTTTCAGAACCAGCAGCTTTTACAGCATCCATTGTTGAAACTGACCCATGACGATGACTCGGAGGATCTGGTTGATCTTGCCGGTACTGTTCTCAGCTGACAGGCTATAGTAGCCACTGTCCTTTCTTGTCACATTCTTGATGATTAGCGTGCAGGTCGTCAGTGTCTTTACCACAGAAAGGCGGTCAGAGGTCAGCACATCCTCGTTGCCCTGCTTCCACTTGCAGAATGGAGGAGGTTTACCGGCCACGATGGCCTCAACCACCATCTTGGAACCAGCTCTGACTGTCACAATGTCAGGCATAATGACTTTAGGAGCCACTGGGAGAAGAAACAAACACCAAAAGTTACTTCAGAGATAAATGAGACGAGTTACTTCCAGTATGTTACTATAAGATAAGAGAGATTTTTCGCCGGTCTACTCACTGAGCTGCTCCTTGACCTCAAACACTCCCTCTGCCTCTCGGGCCAGGCTGACACCAACCGAGTTCCTGGCCGCCACTCTGAACTTGTATTTCTTTCCTTCCTTCAGACCAACCACCACAATGGTCAGGTCTTTAACCACAGAGTAAGGTGTCCACTTGTCCTCGGGTGCACCCTCCTCCTGATAGTCTACCACATAACCGTTGATCTTGGCTCCTCCATCTCTGAGTGGCTTCAGCCAGCCCAGTGTGGCACTATTCTTGGTTATCTCCAACACATCCATCTTCTTGGGAGGATCCGGCTCACCTAAGTGCAGCAAACATCAGGCATTGGCAAGAACAAAAAAGGAAAACAAACAACAGGCAGAGAAACACTGGAGTGGCACTCTGAACTTTATTCACACAGAATGTGTTGACACTCACTGATGGGATCAACCGCTAGGTAGGACTTGGGTGAGTCCTGAGGAACTCCGATGCCATATTTGTTGCAGGCCATGACTCTGAAGTAGTACTCTACACCAGGTGTCATGTTGGTCACCTTGAAGCTGGTCTTCTTCAGTTCCTCTGTGCATTTTGTCCAGGTCTTCCTATCCACCTCACGTTTCTCCACAATGTAGTTGAGAATTGGGCTGCCACCGTCATTCTCTGGTGGCAACCAGGACAGCTGAGCTGTCGTCTTGGTGATGTCACTTGCCTCCAGGCCACCAACAGGACCAGGAGTATCTGCATAGGAGGAATGTTAAGTTCACTTATTTGTACACAAAAAAAGTTTGTGAATTTTTTAAAGTGCTGTAAAAATTAAATTTGTCACGTTTCTCACCAAGGACTTTGACACGGACAAACACAGCTTTCTCTCCAGCTGAGTTGGACAAGGTCAACGAGTATTTCCCAGAATCCTCTCTGGTGCTCTCAGGAATAACCAGGAAAGACATGGTGTCAACCTGGTCCACATGACCTCGGCGGATCACATTGTCCACACCCAAGCGTTTCCAGGTAACCTTGGGGGCGGGCCTTCCTCTGATCACAGCAAAAAGTCTAATTGGACAGCCAGCTCTGACAGCCAGGCCTTTCCTCAGACTGGCATCCAGGTCAATCTCTGGAGCCTCTGTTGTCAAAGAAACAAAATTATGATCATTAGAATGTGGGTACCATTTACTGTTCCCAACCCCGTGTAATACCCTGTGGATTTATTAAGGTAAAGTTGCTGTTGGCTTTAGTAACTGTTTCTTACCCAGGATTTCCTTGGGAGAGACAGCCTCCTTCAAGTAGGCATGGCGTCCCCAGCCCACCTGGTTTTGGGCAGACACTTTGAATTCATACTCCTGCTTCTCATCCAACTGGTTGATGGTGAACTCTTTGAGCACCAATGGGCCATGGGTGTCAATTCTTTTCCAGCCTTCTGTGGGCTTTTCAGGGTCAGCCTCACTCTTCAGCCTCATGTCCAGGCTGTAGCCAATGATGGGGGCACCACCATCATAGACAGGTTTAGACCAGGACAGGGTGATGGAGGTCTTGGTGCTGTCAGCCACTTTCAGGCCTGCAGGGGGGCCAGGGGGCTCTGCAGGTAGTGAGAGTTTAAAAACAAAATACTGAAACACCAGAAGACACATAGGGAGTGGCCTTTGTCCATCTCTGAAATCTTATGCTTTCTACAATTTATGGTATGAACACAAATCTGAAGAAAATGAATATGTAAACTGAACAGCAACTGTGAACTCACCAATGGGATCCTTGGCTGCGACAGGTCTGCAGGGTTTGCTGGGCTCCCCCAATCCAACCTCATTCTCAGCCTTCACCCTGAACTGATACTCGTGGTTGGGAATCAGGTTGGTGACTTTCATGCGTCTCTCGGAGATGGGGCTCTTGGTGCACGGCACCCAGCGTACTGCCCTCTTCTCTTTCCTTTCCAGGATGTAGCCGGTGATCGACTTTCCTCCGTCATTTTCAGGTGGAGCCCATACAACTGTCATCTCATCTTTACTCACCTGGGTGACAAAAAATATGTGTGACAAATAAAATACAACTAGGATGTACACTGATACTAGGTGAGCAGTCCTACATGTGAGCCAATTTTAGGAAGATCTATAAAAGAGTAAAGTAAGTCTTACTCACCTTGGTGACCTCAGGAGCATCAGGGGGTCCAGGTTTGTTGAACTGAGTCCTGACAGTAACAGGCTTGCTCTCCATGGCAGGACCAGTTCCCATCTTGTTTTCAGCCCTCACTCTAAAGATGTACTCATTGCCCTCAACCAGACGAGTGATGTTGCAGTATGGTGTGACCACAGAGGCAGAGTATGTCGACCAGACCATCCTCCTGGTCTCGCATTTCTCCAAGATGTAACTGTCAACCTCACAACCTCCATCATCCTCTGGAGCATCCCACACCACTCTGCATTTGTCAGCTCCAATCCCAGTAGTCCTGAGGTTTCTCACAGGGCCAGGGACATCCAGTACATTAACATTGGCATATGCCGTGAAGGTGCCGGCGGAGTTTGTGGCGGTGATGACATACTTCCCGGTGTCAGTGCGTCTGGACTTGGTCATGAGGAACTTGGAGTAGTCTGGGCCAGTCTCATAGCTGATTCTGGGGTTGTCTCCAACAGCCTTGTCTTTTGTCCATTTGACCTCAGGCTGGGGCTTTCCTCTCAAAGCAGCCTCCATCCGGACTGATTCTCCAGCCTTCACTGTCAAAGTTCCAGCGAGCTTCAGATCAATGACAGGCTTCTGAATCTCCTCCCTCACCAGAATATCAGCGAGTTTCACCCAGTCACTCTCACCTCCTTCATTGACAGTCTGCACCCTGAATAATAAATGAAAATAATGAATTCAAAAGTGATCTACATATGAAATTCTCAAAGAAAAAACAATGCTGAGCAAGGAAACACCCTGCAAAACAAACGGTATGATTTATAAAGAATATAGTAACCTACCTGAAGGTGTATGTCTGGTTCTCTATGCATTTGTCAGCCAGGAAGAAGGTGTCAGTGAGAGTGCCAGTGCTAAGTTTTTCCCACTCTTCAGCGTCTTTAGCTTTGCACTCTAGGTTATAGGACAGGTTGGGGCTGCCACCATCGTAGTCAGGCCTCCTCCATCTCAGATAGACATAGTTCTTACCAATGTCAGTGGCTCTGAAGTTCTCAGGCTCACCAGGCTTCTCCAAGGGGTCAATGGCCAGCAGAGGGGTCTTGGTTTCCACACAAGGACCCGGTCCCATCTTGTTCTCAGCACAGACACGGAACAGGTACTCATGACCCTCCATCAGCTTGGCCTTGATCTTGCGATTGGTGCAGTTGGAGGAAATCATGGACCACATGCTAATGCTAGGCTCACGGCACTCCACAATGTAGTTGGTGATCTCAGATCCACCGTTGTCCTTTGGGGCCTCCCAGTTGATCATGCATGAGTCCTTGGTGACATAGGTTGTATGCAGATTCTGGCAGTGGCTGGGTCTGTCTAGCACATTGACTGTAATGGTGCAGGATGCCTCACCACCCTCATTTGAAGCCTTCACAATGTATTTGCCGTGGTCAGCTCTTGTGGCCTCTTTGATCCTCAGGTGGACCACAGGAAGGTTCTGAACGATAGTGACACGTTTGTTGTTTTCCAGGACTGTGTCTTCTTTTGACCAGAGCACTTCAGGGTCGGGACGAGCTTTAATGTATCCAATGATGTTGATGTTGTGTCCAACACGCACAGTAACATGCTCACGGCAGGTGGCATCCATCTCAATCTCTGGAGGAATGAGGATATCCTGAGCAGTGATGGACTCTGGGATTTCTCTTGGCTCTCCATCTCCAATCATGTTTGAGGCATAGACTCTGAATCTGTAGGTCACTCCTTCTTCCAGGCCCTTCACCTTGTAGGCACACTGCTTGATGAAGTCATCCAGATTGACTTTTTTCCAGTCTTCAGTGTCTGCCTTCTTCATTTCCACAGTGTAGCCTAAGATGGGGCTGCCCCCGTCTTTGGTGGGTTTGGTCCACACCAGGTCAGCAGTGGTTTTGCTATAATCCTTAACCTTGGGGTTTACAGGGGGGGTGGGGACAGTGATGGGCCTGCAGGGCTTGCAGGGGTCAGAGATGGGGGAGGGGCCACTGTAGCCAGCAATATTCTCAGCAAACACTCTGAACTCATACTCATTGCCCTCAAACAGACCTTGGACTCTGTACCTCATGTCCTTACAGGGTATCTTGTTGACACGGATCCATTTTCCTCCCTTGTGTCGGCGCTCAATGATGTAGCCAGTGATCTGGCTGCCACCATCAGACAAGGGCATGGTCCAGCCAAGTGTAACAGCATCGTCTGAGATATCATAGGGCTGTGGCTTACCAGGGGGACTGGGTGGCATGAAAGAGTGCTCAGCAACAGTGGGCTTGCTCTCCAGAGGAGCTCCAATACCCATCTTGTTCTCAGCACAGATGCGAATCACATACTCCACTCCTTTCTGCAGGCGAGTAATATTAAGACTGGTGGCAAGGCCACAAGAGCTCACACCTCCCCAGGTCTCCTTGGAGGACTCTCGCTTCTCAACTATATAGTTTGTAATAGGGCTACCGCCATCATCTTTGGGAGGACGCCATTCAATCATCATGGAGTCTGGAGTGACCTCCAGGATGTTGACAGGTCCGATGGGAGCAGCAGGAACATCTAGTACAGTGACATTCAAGGCCACTGTTTTGGTTCCAGCAGGGTTGGACACAGTGAGCAGGTAGGTTCCAGTGTGGTTCCTGGTGCACTCATTAATGCTGAGCACAGTGGAGAAGTTGTCAGTGTCAATCTTGATGTTGCCCTGGCTGGTGATCTCCTCTCCTTCGATGGACCACTTTGCAGTGGGAACAGGAATTCCTCTCATGATAGCTGGCAGCCTGATGGTGGTGCCAGCCTTTACAATGATGCCCTCAGTGAGCTTAACGTCCACCTCAACAAATGGAGGCACTGTGGACATGCAGACGGAGGAGGTTACCCTGTGCTACTACACTCATTATGTTCAAACACTCTCAAATAGTCAATGTTAAGTGACCAACAGTTTACCAAATAGAGAAGTGCATCTAAGACATTTCTCCTCTTTAAGCACCAACGTTGAGTGTTTCAGCTGGTGCAGAATACTCATATGAATGAGTATGGATATGGATATAGTTCATATGGATGGACTATAACGAGAGCAACATCTGCTTCAACGTTCCTATACAAAGGTATGGTGAATTGGTGAATTTTAACTGAGAATATAGCTGAAAAAAATACATATGATCGAGCACAAAATTTCTCTGATAAAGGTGATGTAGGGTGTTGTTTTTTTCATTTATCTCACCCAGTTTCTCCTGGCAGAGGATAGGCACGGTGGTATCGGGTCTGCTGAGGCCAATAGCGTTCTCAGCCCTCACTCTGAAGCGGTAGGTCTTTCCTTCCTCCAGGCCAGTCACATGGCTCTCAGGGATGCTGACGGTCTTCCATTCATACCACTCCTTCTCTCCCTCTTCCTGATACTCCACCAGGAAACCTGTGATCTCACTCCCTCCATTGCGGTCAGGCCAGTTCCATACCAACCACACCTCAGTTTTGTCCACATCGTCGTGGTGCAGGTCTTTGGGAGGACCTGGAGGGACTGGAGAGACAGAGGAAGAGACATTTAAGACATCCATTCACAAAGTGTTTTAGAATAACAAATAATTTTGAGAAGGAAAAAATGTTAGCACAAAAATCTCCGCTTATATGGAAATCTGAAAATACCTCAACCCACTAGCAAACCTGTTGTGTGTACGAAAACTGTTCTGCTGTTCCATCTCTTTGGAAATTATATATCTCAAGATTTATCTTTTCAGTAAAATCTTTGAGTATTTTTACTAGCATTTTCTATATATTTTTTTGAACATGATACACATTAATCGCTGTTACTCACAGAGTGGGTTCATTGCCTTGATGGCCTTTGGAGTCTCAACATATTCGCTGCGGCCGTACTGATTCTCAGCAGCAACTCTGAACGAGTAGGATGTGCCCTCCATCAGGTGCTTTAGCATCATGCTGCGTTTCTTGGATGTGGAGCAGACAGGGACCCACTGAGTGGATGCAGTGTCTTTCTTTTCCACCACAAAGTTGGTGATGCGAGCACCACCGTTGTCCTCTGGATCCTTCCAGGATAGGTAGGCGGAGTCACTCCTGATGTCAGACACCCGGAGGTGCTGGATGGGACCAGGTTTGTCTGAAAAAAACACGAGGAACATCACTAAACTGTTGAGCTTGGCTATTCGTTAGTGCCTGATAAGAAATGAAATTAAGTAAATGCATCGTGTCCTCACCAAACTGTTCAGAGAAAAGTACAGAAACACAATAGGGTATTCAAGCCAAAACTGTTTGTGTAATTCTTACCAAGAACAAGAACAGTACAAGTGACTGTCTTAGATCCTGCCGGGTTCTCCACGGTTAGGGTGTAGTCTCCACAGTCACCACGGTTACAGAACCTCATCTCTAGCTTGGTGCCGGCCTGATTGGTCTCAATGTCGGCCCTGGTGGGAACTTCAGCGTCGTTCTTCTTCCAGGTAACAGTGGGGAATGGGACGCCTTTGATTGTGGCCATCAGTGTAATGTGAGTGCCAGCCATGGCCTTCACCTCTCTTGTCATTCCAGCATCCAGAATTAGCTCAGGGGGCTCTGAGGGGCCAACAAGGGTGTAGAGGAACAAAACAAGAGACATGAACAGGCAAATTAATGAGAATTATTGGTCATTAATAACATTTGATGTACAGAGCACTTTTTAAATAATTAGTTAAAAGGTGGTTCATTAAATATTGAACTGCTGAAATGACAACTCACCCAGTCTGTCCTGCACTCTGATTGGCTCCTTCAGGTTAGCTGGGTCGGACTCTCCAGCAGCATTCACAGCCATGACTCTGAAGCGGTACAGAGCACCTTCATCCAGGTTGATCACTTTAAACCTGGTCTCCTGGCAGGAGTCTGGAGTCTGGTTCACCTGGGGACAGCAGCAGGAGTTCCATATCAAGATGATCATTTAAGATTTGGGGAGAAGAGCTGAAATTTTATTACAGGGTAATCGGACAGCTTTCTCACCTTGCACCACTCCTCCTCTCCAGCCTTCTGGAACTCCAGCAAGTAACCGAAGATCTTTCCTCTGCCAGTGTCGGTAGGTGGCTGCCAGGACAGAGTCACTGACTCCTTGGTGTAGTCAATGGCCTGGACATTCACTGGTGGACCGGGTTTCACTGTGACAAAGGACAGGGAGGAATTCATGTACTGAGAGGATATGCGAATATCATTTCAATATATAAAATGAAATGATTTTGTGAGAGGTGAACTCACCAATGGGATCTTTGGCGAAGACGGGTTTGGAGGGTGGGCTCGGGTCACCGACTCCTACCTCATTCTCAGCGCTGACTCTGAACTCGTACTCACAGCCTTGCAGCAGCTCCAACACCCAGTACTCCACCTTTGGATGGATTCTCTCTGTGTTGCAGCGAACCCACCTGGAAGCAGAAACATTAACAGCTTATCACATGTTCATATTTTATTTTGTAGTCTTAATATTTCTCATTTTAGGGGGTTTGGAAGGAGATTTTAGCCATGTTGTTTCAATGTAGTGACTTCATTAAGTCATTTTCTGGAAGGCCAAACTCAGTGTGTTTAAAATGTCCTAAAATGCCTACTGTGTTGTATTTCATTGTGTCATTAAGATGCCAAAAGTACCAGAATCTCAAGGTCCCTTAACTGACAAAAAATAAAACTATATAAACATTATAATATTTTTAAATGAAGAGGACAAAATGAATCTTAAGGTGGGCCAGCTCTTGAACCTTTTCAGGTCAGATGACTTTTTTTAAGTTGCAGTGTTTGTGCCGTTAATGACTTTCTTTTTTTCAAAAAATAAGTTACCAAAGTGAAACTTTAAGAATGTCTTGTTGTGAAAAGTCAGCTTGTCAGCTCCAGAGCTTGTTGTTTTCATCACTTCATGTAATGCAGTCGGTGAGTCTGAACCTGGGGCACATCTTCATCTTCCAAGTGTGTGTGTGTGTGTGTGTGTGTCTGCGTACCTGTTGGCCATGGTCTCCTTCCTCTCCACAATGTAGCCTGTGATTGGCTTTCCTCCATCAGCAGGTGGCTCCCAGCTGATGAGGGCGGAGTCGTGGTAAACTTCCTTCACTGTGGGCTGTTTAGGGGCATCAGGAACCTCTGTGTTGGAAACAAGCACAGACCCAAAGATCAGGCACTGCAGGATGTGTCAACTCCACTACCTGCAGCAGCACCTGCACTTTCCAAACGGGTTCCTCGGCAGGTGGAGGTGTCCCTCCCCAGTGTGAACACCTCTCAATGTTTCCTGTAGTGCGGGTGTCGGGACTTACTGAAGATATCTCTCGCCTTTGTCTCTGCAGACAGCAGGGGGTCGCTGATGCCATAGATGTTCTGAGCCATGATCCTGATGATGTACTCACGGCCCTCAATCAGCTTCGGCACCTGAAGGATCAGACAGCAGTTGTTTTCCTTCAGTTTTTGAGTGGAAGTTGACATCAAAAGTTAACCATAAGCATACCTGTCTGTTTTGTGGTTAATTTTGTCTTACTGTCTGTTCACGTGAGAATTAATTATTACATAAAATCAGTGTCCATTGATTATTTAAAGCCATTTCATACCTTAAATCAACGTTTTGAACACAATCTGAACCCAAGAGTTTCTCTTCATTGGTGAAGCCTTCAGGATATTTGGTGCAAAGTAGTTTAACTTTGTCCACCTTTCAAGTAACTGTCTAACTTTTCTCTGGTCAAATTGTGTTTTCCTCTGAGTGTTTCGGCACTGATATGCTCACCTTGCAGGTGGTCCTGGTGCAGGACGAGGTGACAGGCATCCACAGGTCTCTGTTGGTGTCTCTCTTCTCGATGATGTAGTTGGAGACTGCGCAGCCTCCATCATCCAGAGGAGGGTTCCAGGATATCACCATGTAGTTCCTGTAGATCTCGTTGAAGACCACGGGGCCCTCCGGAGGCTGAGGGCGGTCTGATAGGAGGAGGCATTCATACAAGTGACTCTTCGGGTTTATTTAAAACTACAATCAAAAATATTGATGTTTTAAAATCTAGAAAATCCTGAACTTTGAATTTCAAGTCATACAAACCAGCTCAGGACTTTTCCTTCCTCTTCGCGTTTGTATTTCCTCACTATAATATCCTTACTTTCTAATGTAAATCTTTTTATTTCATTCATTTATAGACCTAATTTTAAGAAAAAGTTGTCTACTAACAAACAGTGTGGTAGAATTATTTGTTATGAGTTTTTCGCGGAACAGCGACTCACCGACTACGGTGATGGTGCAGATGCCCGTGCGAGCTCCGGCAGCGTTCTCCACGCTGACGCAGTAGCGGCCGCTGTGTTCTCTCTTGGCTTTGCTAATGTTGAGGCTGAGGTGTCGGGCAGTGCTGTGGAAGCTGATCTCCTCATCTGCCTTCAGCTCCTCGTCGTTCTTTGTCCAGGAGATTGTTGGGGCCGGTTTGCCGCTGTAGCGTCCTGACAGTGTGCAGCTGTCACCCACCTTCACCATCATCTTGTCCCTGATGTCCATTTCCAGAGTAGGTGGTTCTGAGGAGAGAGACGGGACAATTTGAATTTTTGCTTTAGAACAGGATTCACCACATTAACACCTTTTAAGAGAGCTTATTAACACTTCACAGACAAGCACAAGATCACAGTGGAGGAATATGTAAATAAAAATGGATGTTTGTACTGATCAGTCATCAAATGTGTCTTAACACGAAGAGAAGGATAACTTTCTCCCCTCAACATTAAACTGATTCCTAAACAAAAACTCCAAATCCATGTAGGTGTTCATGTCAACCAGCAACAGTGAACTCGACAGCTGGACACGTGTTAGTCAGTGTAGCAGGCAGGAGGAGTCATCTTCTTGTGTTTGTGTTGTGACACTCACCGAGCTCGTCCTTGCACTGGACTGGTTTGGTGGCAAATGACGGTTTGCCCTGTCCAACCTGGTTGATGGCGGACACTCTGAACTCATGACTCGAGCCATCCTTCAGCCCCGTCAGTGTGAACTTCCTGTCCATCAGCTTGTCCTCTCCACCCACTCGTGTGAAGTTGTCCCGGCCGATCATGCGGGACTCAAGGACGTACTCAGTCACCTCAGCACCGCCGTCGTACTTGGGCGGTCTCCAGAAGACAGAGATTGAGTCCTTCGTAACAGCAGTGATGATCAGGTCCTCTGGACGCTCTGGAACGGCTGGAGGACACACAAACACAAACGCGATGAATTATCTGTGTCTTATATTTTCTCACATTACTTGATTAAAACGACATCGACTCCTTCTATTCTCAGAGGAACTAAAAGATCAGCTGCAGTAACAGACATTTTCACAGTTCTTGTATTAATTTAATGTCTCTGACTTACAGATGGGGTCCTTGATGAGGACCATCCTGTCGGTTTCGATGAAAGGTCCCATGCCGATGATGTTCTCAGCTGCAATCCTGAAGAAGTAGCCCTTGCCGTCAATGAGTCCCTGAACCACAGCGTTGTTCCTTGTCACTGTGTAGGACACCGACGTCCAGCCCATGCGATCCGACTCCCTCTTCTCGATGATGTAATTAGTGATGGCCGAGCCACCATCATCCTCTGGGGAGTACCAGGTCAGCTTGCAGGAGTCGTTAGTCAGATTCTCTCCAGCAAAAGGAAGGCCGACTGGTCCGGGGACATCTGGAAGGAGGACAGAAAGTCAGAGACTGGTTAGACAGTTCAAACAGTTTTAGAGAATTCTCAAATTAAATGTGGCAACATACAAAGACACAGAGAAGCTTTTGTTTTTTTGTAAAGTATTTTATGCCTCTACGGTCGTGAGGATTTACTGATCAGGTTGACTCACCCAGGACCTCAACAATGACAGCCTTCTTCCTCTCTCCTCCCTCGTTCTTGGCGCTCAGAGTGTAGATGCCCTGGTGTTGGCGTCTGCAGTTCTTGATGACCAGCGAATTGGAGATGCCAGTCGTCTCCACCACAGCCTCTTTGGGCACCTCGGCGTCGTCTCTGCACCATTTGATCTGTGGGGCTGGTTTACCGGACACGTAGGCGATGATGCGGATGGTGCCACCGGCGTGGACCACAATCTTTTCCTTCACTGAGGCATCAAGATCCATCTCAGGAGGGACTAGAGGAGAACATTTGTATTTAATGAAAAAGGTTTTATCATCAGAAACCTCACATGACATGTCCACACTTCCCACTCAGAGATGGACCAGACTCTTACTTGTTCTGTCTTTGACCTCAATCAGCTCAGATACGAGTCCAGGGTCCCCTACTCCAGCAGCATTCACAGCTCGAACTCTGAAGCGGTACAGACCGCCTTCCTTCAAACCAGCCACGACAAACTTGGTTCCTCTGATCTCTGTGTCTTTCGCCTGGAGAGAGAGATGAAGAAAAGAAAAACAACATGAACATTTTGCTTTTGTTTGGTGTGTTTGTTCTTTACAGATACTTTAAAAAGAAATAAAAACAATTAAGCTACATGAATGCAAACTTATGTGGTAAGTATTATGTAGTTTGAGGTTTCCATTTTGTATTTTATTGTTTGTCCACCATCATATTTTATTAAAATACATTTGCTGAAGTAGTTAGACTAATGCTCTGAAGAAAACCTCTAGCCAAAGGGCATCAAGTGTTTTGAATATGAGGTTGTAGACGTTCACTGCTCTGGTAGTATGCCACATTTTTTTCCTTTCCTGCAGGCACATCCAGGTGTTAAACTGAGGTGTTTGTATCTGTACCTTCTCCCAGGCCTCCTCGCTCTCAGGTTCTTTCTCCTCCTCAGCATCGCTCAGCAGCAGCCTCCTCTGAGCCTTCTTCTCCTCCTCCTCCTTGTTCACCTCCTTGAACTCCACGATGTAGCCTGTGACCTTTGACCCTCCGTCTAGCAGAGGAGGGATCCACTCCAGCTCCACCGTTGACTTTGTCCAGTCCGTCACCTTTGGAGTGGGGGGCCCGGGAGGCTCTGATGAAATAATTGTACATCAGCATTATCACTATCACCTTTGAATTGTCGTAATTGCACTTTATTGAGTTTGAATTCATTAACAACCTTGGAAATAGTAGTTTGACAAAGAAATTCTTCTGTTTAAATAGTAGTTTCACGAATAAGCAGACTCCATCCATCTTTTAATCGTAAAATATTTGGCCAGTGTTTTTTGAACTACTGAACTACTGTGACGCTGTGTTTGGCTGGTCTGGATTCAGAGAGGTGTGGGCTACACTATGAACTCCCTCTGAATTTCAAGGCAAAAGTTTGGTAACCAAATAAAATCTGAAGTCATTGCACTAAAACCTTTCAACTAATTGATCCGCTGAGCCTCTCACACAGTGCAAACATCTTACTGATGGGGTCTCTGCAGAGTACGGGGTCAGAGGGCATGCTGGGCAGACCGCAGCCAGCCGCATTGACAGCGATGACCCTGAACTGGTACATGGCGCCCTCCAGCAGGCCGGTGACGTCCCAGTTGTTACCCAGAGGCAGCGCTCGGATCGGCTCGCGGGTGACGCGGGCCCAGCGCTTGGAGGTGGTCTCCTTCTTCTCGACAATGTAGCCGGTGATGGGGGAGCCACCGTCGTACTTGGGCTCGTCCCAGTTTACGGTCATCGACTCCAGACAGACTTCGGTTACAGTTGGTTTCTCACATTGACCCGGCACGGCTGCAAGAGGACAGGTCAGCAATAACGAGTAGATCAGCTGAAGGAATGACTGATGTGTTATTGATCGTACGGGTTTTTCTTTAGACGTTTAACTGAACTCAGCTGAACTCGGGGACTAAGGAACTGATCCAAAATACAGAGGCAGTTGTTAGCTATCAAATAAACGGCTCGATGAGAGTTAATAACCTTTTCGTGTCATTTTTTTGTCGTGTTAATTCTCAGTTAAACAAATCGTTCATCACGTTGTGCTGGAGCAAACAGAATATACACGCATATCAAAGCAAAGCCATTTAAATAAGATTTAAGGGATATTATCAGATATAAGAGATAATAAACATTACAATATGTAAAACATTACAAGTAGATTATGGACTAAAATGTTAGTTCAGGTGATGAGAGCCTGACAGGTCAACTGATCTGAACTTACTGAAGAGGTTTCTGGCCTTCTCAGGCTCACTGGTCAACGGAGGTCCGACTCCAAACTTGTTTTGGGCCATAACTCTGAACTCGTACTCGTGGTTTTCAGTAAGCCGGGTCACCACGTAGGCACACTCCTTAGGGTCGTTGGAGACATGGACCCAGGACTTCCTGTTGTCCTCACGTTTCTCAACCACATAGTTGGTGATCTTGGATCCACCGTCATCAGTAGGAGGGTTCCAGACCAGACCAATCCTCTCTGCAAACACCTCTGTGAACTTGATTGGTCCGACAGGCGGGCCGGGAGGTCCTGCGGGGGCGGGGGGCGGGGGGTTTGAGTCATTTATGTTGGAGCAACATGGGAGGGTTTCTAATATGTTTTTTACTGGATAAACACTTCACCATGTTCAATTACCTATTTATCATCAATTCACATCTTGATTTGTAAATAATTAAGAAGTGATTGTTCGCTCATAACTCAAACACAGCAAATATAAATATTTACCATCAAATTCATAGTCATTTTTCAAACAATGCCTCATTTCTGGTGAAGTAAACAAAATCAGCTTCTCTTTCCTAGCTGACAATAGGCGATTTTAGAAGAAATCATGACTGACACTGGCAAATTTTATCAGCTGTAGCTAACATTAGCTCATGAGTTGTTTGATTACGTTATAGCATCTTCATCCACCGCTGATTATGTTTCTTGTACAAGTCACGGAGGTAAAGAAACAAATTTGTTCTTGTTTTGCAGTATAGAGCTAGTTAGTCCCCATACAAGTATGTAGGAAAGTTTCCCCTTGAACGGAAAAGTCTTCCAGGATTAGGATTAATGAATGTGCACAGACATAACAACATCTCAAGTACTGACAGCTGGACTGGCAGAGCTTAAGGTTCCTCTAATCCAGTAAGGGGGGGTTTAGCAACAACTGATGATTTAAAAAACTATAATTTCTTTAAATCAATCTACATGACTTGATGCGATAACACGTTACGTGCGCCTCACCAAACACAGAGAGTTTGATATCCTTGGTGACAGTGCCCAGACTGTTGCTCGCTGTCAGGCTGTAGAGGGCGCTGTCGTGCCTGTCGGCCTGCTGGATCAGCAGCGTGCACTTGTCCTGGGTCACCAGTTTGCTGATATGCTGGTCGTACTGGATGGCAGCCTTCTCCTCAGGTTTGGCCAGACTGGCTTTCTGCCAGGTGAGCGTGGGGAACGGACAGCCGCTCACCTTGGCCACAATGCTGACATCGCAGCCCTCCTCGCCCTCCATGGCCTCACGCAGCTCAATGGTGGGAGCACCTGCAGAAACAAATGAAATGCTTTATGCAGGTGGCCTGAAGCAACAAACAAAACTAGTTGAAAGTTGAAAACAGTTGTGGCTAATGTGTTTAAAATTTTTTCTGAGGTTCCCAGTTTAACTTTAAGAGATATTCATGGCCCGTTTGTACAATGTACACATTTAACAAGTTTTTTGAGCAGCTTGTCATAAGTGCCCGTCACTCACATGTCTGATCCTTGATGACCAGGGGTCCAGCAGTGGCAGAGGGTCGGCTGGGTCCAGCGGCATTCACTGCTTTTACCCTGAACTCATACTCTCCTCCCTGCAGATCAACGGCAAGACAGTGAACATTAAGTGATGCTCTGAAGGGAATTTGACTTCATCAGTATTTCATTGTCATGTGAAACACCTCAGATTGTAATATCTGTATCAGTAGAGCGCAACAGACAGTGATTCTCCACAGGCTTAAGAGTCCATCATCACTAACAACTCTATGTCCTTATTGGGGTTTCCTCAGGCTTCTGTTGTGGGTCCATTGTGTCTTCAGTTTCTTTGTGACAGTAACATTCAATAAAACAATTTATCTGAAAGCCTCTTTTGAAAACATAACATTAAAGCACACACAGATGCAGTACACAATACAGAACACAATGGGTCCGAAAGATGAAAAGGCTGAGGTTTGCCAAGAGCGAAGAGACACTTAGTTCAGCCCTGTGTTCATAAGTGCTACTGAACATTAACGAAGGCAGGAAAAAGCAAAGTTAGCGTGGTGGGATCATTTGAAGGACTCAGGCTGACCTCCTTCAGGTCCTCAACCACAAAGGTGAGTTCCTCCACGTCTCTCTTGTTGCACTGCTTCCAGGTCTCCTTCTCCTTGCCACTGGTGTCCCAGCTCAAACGCTCGATGATGTAATGCGTCACTGGAGAGCCCCCATTGTTTTTGGGAGGCTCCCAGCTCAAAGTGACAGTGTTCTTTGTCACCAGATTGACCTTCAGCTTGGTGGGGGGGTCAGGTGGGTCTGAGGATGAGGAGGAAGAGAAAGATTGCATTAGGGTAACTAGTGAGGGTTTTGGGATGTTGTGCTGTATCTGTGGAGTTGGAACTGTAGCTCTGTACTCACAGATGGGGTCTCTGGCTCGCGCAGGTTCGGTGGTGACAGTGAATGGGCCAAATCCAAGTCTGTTCTCAGCTCGGACCCTGAACAGGTAGTCCTGACCTTCAAGCAGGCCCGGCACCACATAAGCCTGGCTGGCACAGGCTGCATTCACCTGATAAATTAATAAATCCATCAGTTTTGTCTTGAATTTTCCTCGGGATCAATAAAGTATCTATCTATCTATCTAGTTAATCGCTAAAAAGACAGGATATTTCTTCCAGACTGGCATTTATCCAATTAGCAAACAAAATTCCCAGTGGAGTTGAATATTTTTGTTATTATTATTATCACACTAAATTCCAACTAAAGGAGTTTGTTTTCTAAAATAAAAAATGATAATAAAAATCAACTAAAATGCTGAAATAGTACTTGTAGAAATTTCGTGAAATTTTATGAAAAAGTGGAACTAAAATGACATGGGCACATTGACAAATGGCCTGATCAGTATTTACCTTTGTCCAGGCCTTGTCAGTGACAGATTTCTTCTCGATAAAGTAGCTCTTGATCCTCTCCCCTCCGTCATTGTCGGGCAGTTTCCAGATCAGCCTCATCGTCGACCGGGTGATGTCAGTTACCTTGAGTTCTTTGGGAGGTCCGGGGACGTCTGCACCCAGGAGACAATTACAGTCAGAGACACAAGAGCAGCAAAACAATAACCACAGTACTGTGACAGCAAACTGTACCATGCCTCAAGAGTAAGGGACGTGTGCAGGGTCGGGGTCTATATACAGTATAAACAACACACATACCGAGCACATTGACTCGGACGTTGACATGTTTCTGTCCAGACTTGTTCTTGGCAGTGATGGTGTAACGTCCAGAGTGGCTCCTCAGACTGACAGGGATGGTCACAACAGACGTGGTGTCGGTGGACTCAACCTGAATGCATGAAAACAGTTTGAAAATAAGACTGGATCCACAAAACATGAACGCAGTTGACCTTCAAAAAGTATTCTATAAAACGTACAGTTAAAAATAAAAATAATCAACGCTGTGATTAAATAATTCAAACTTCGAAAGGTTCTCTCTTTGTATCGGTTGATTTTCAGTTTCAGGGGATGAGAATATCTGGAATGCTTTACTGAAAATTGCTTCTCAAATAGATTGTTTAAAGAAAGAAATGTGAGTAGATTTTACTGGAAGATGTGGTGAGAAAATGATTGTGTTGCTGTCTTACCTCTGAGTCCACAGGCAGTGTGTGCAGTTTGTTCTTCTTGTGTGACTTGGCTTTGCCATCAAAGTCCCAGGTTACCTTGGGAACAGGGCGGCCTTTGATGGTGGCAGGGATCCTAATAGGATCTCCGGCACGGATGCAGAGCAGGTCGTCTGCCATTACGTCAATGTTGATGGAAGGCCCAACTGTCATATAAGAAACATCGGCGGAAACATCAGTGACAGAAGAACATGAACAGAAAATCTCAAAATGATCATATATTGAATGGGGTGAGACTTCTAAGTAGAACATACGCTGAATGTCTTCAACTAGAACCTCGCCGGTGCGGGGGCTGGGGTCTGACTCGCCAACATCATTTACGGCGATGATCCTAAAGCGGTGGCGTTTGAGCTCGCGGAGACTGGGCACAGTGAACTCAGTGGTGGGGTGCAGGGTGTCTGGGTCGTTCACCCTCACCCAATCTGATTTGCCCTCATCCTGGATCTGGATGATGTAGCCCTTGATGGGGCTGCCTCCATCCCTCTCTGGCGGCTTCCAAGACAGTGTGACACTGTGCTTTGTCTTGTCAACCACCTCAGGGGCAGCAGGCATGCTGGGAGGAGCTGGAGTGGAGAACAGCAGTTTGTAAACAAAATAGCATCCAATATGGGGAAATCAACTTGATCATCATCTTCCAACAGGCAGGGGAAACTGTCTCTTTGAGAATATGTTGGACTTATTACATGAAGCTGAAATCCTGTTGTTTGTTACTCACTCAGGGGATCGACAGCAAAGGCGGAGTCAGATGGTCCACTGAACGGCCCAGTTCCTGCAGAATTGCAGGCAGCAACCCTGAACTCATATTCTGTTCCTTCGATCAAACGAGTCACCTGAGAGACACGGAAAAACAAGACAATTCAACAGACTCCTAAAAGACCTTTCTAAAGTACCGTGATCTTCCTTTCAACAGGTCTGTGAGGGTTCTTACAAGTGGTCTGTTTACTTTCCTTTATTAACCAATAAGTGTATGCACACATATAGACACTGTGCACATACTAACACATACAAAGGCTGCAACAGATGACAATGATTTACAATGTCAATAATTTACATATAACCAAGTCCCAGCTCACCTGGTACTCCCAGCCTTTCATGCCCCTCTTGGTGACAGGCATCTTGTTGACTCTGGCCCAGTAGTCAGTGCCTTTCTCTCTCTTCTCCAGCCAGTAGCCGATAATCATAGAGCCACCAGTGTCTCTGGGAGGCTCCCAAGTTAGGGTCATGGAGGTCTTGGAGTACTCTGCGATGGTTGGTTTCTCTGGCGGTCCAGGAAGACCAAATGGATCTGTGATCTGGACTTCCTCCGTTGCGCAGGGGTCAGATATACCATAGCGGTTCTCAGCTCTAACCCGGAACAGATAGGTCTTGTTTGTCTCGAGGTTCCATACCTGGAGAACAGGGAAGTGTTGTCACCATTAGAACCTAACCCAACAACCCCATTATCATTGTTATTATTGCTGTCAGGACATACCCCGTATTTCCTGTCGATGATGCTGTTCGTTACCTCCACCCACTGTGGCTCAGGTGGAGCTTCCTGTCCCTCTTCTAGCTCTGGTTCCCCCTTCACTACCTCCATCTTCTCAACAATGTAGTTAGTCAGCTCACTGCCACCATTATCCAGTGGTGCATCCCAATGGAGGTAGCAAGACTCTGCTTTAATGTTGGAAACTGTGACATTCCTGGGTGGAAGTGGTCGGTCTGAGAGGAGAGTAAAACACACTTAGTTTATACTAGATTTTACATATGGATAAGCACATTGTGAGTTGATGGCATGTCTAAACTCACCCAGCACCATGACCGAGATGGTGTGTTTGGCTGAGCCCATGTTGTTGGAGGCAGACACAGTATAGCTGCCACGGTCCCTCCTGTTGGCTGCTGGGATTGACAGCATGGTCTTGCAGTTCATCCTGCCAGTGACTTCGGTCTCCATGAGCAGAGTCTCTGTGGGCTTCTCGATCACCACATCATCCTTGGACCACTCAACCTTCGGGATGGGGAGACCCAGGACATCAGCGGGAATCTCAATGGACTCACCCTTCCTCACAGTAATGGAGTCTCCCTTGAAGTGTTTCAGCATGTGGACCTCAGGAGCCACTATGAGGGACAGAACAGGAACAAAACAATTCAGCATACATGAAAACAGTAGAGAGCACCATTAGCATCTCTAATGGTTTGATCCCATTCATTTTTAATTGAATTCTCTCAAGAAAAAAATTACTTGGCTTGTTTACTGAGCATAAAAGTAGGATTAGGGGTTTTATGACGCTAACATTATGCCCTACCTTCATCGTCTTGGATGACCACAGTGAGCGGGATGGATGGCTCGCTCTCTCCAATTAGGTTGGCGCACTTGATCCTGAACTCATACATCCAGGCATCATCCAGACCCTCCACAGTCATGGTCATGTTCGGGCAGATCTCCGTGTTACAGGGCTCAAAGGCCTGCTGGTCCTGTCTCTTCTTCTCAACAAAGTAGCCGATGACAGGGCTGCCGCCATCATTACGTGGTGGCTTCCAGGCCAGTGTGATGGAGTTCTTGGTGCGCTCGGTGTAGTGGAACTTCTCGGGGTACGATGGTGGACCTGGAGAACCAACCAACAAAACAACGATTATCCAAGACCATTAATCATGTCAAACTCAATCCTTGGTCGGCTCACAAGGGAGAATTTTAGCATTCATTTGTGAATCAAAATCAAATAATTTTAGGACTCACCCTGTGGGTCCACAGCCTTGATGGGTCCGAGCTCAACAGGTGGGCCCATGCCATACTTGTTCTTTGCGATGACCCGGAACATGTACTCCTGTCCCTCCATGATGCCGACACACTCACACTTTGACGAAGTAGTTTCAACAGGCTGCCTCCATGTATGCATCTTGGCGTCTCTTCGCTCCACAATGAAGCCAGTCAAGTCGCTGCCTCCATCATCCTCCGGGTCGTCCCAGTTCAGGAAGATCATCTTGCGAGTGACGACAACAGGTTTCAGGTCCGTGACCGGTCCGGGAACATCTGAAGATAAAACAATATTATCCTTCTGTGTTCATTTTTATTTATTGGCTTTGATTCACTGAAAGTTAACTGTCAAGTTTTACCATGAAGTCCTTCAGTGTCTTTGTCAACTGTCACTCACCCATGACCTCCACTCTGGTGGAGGCAGCCCTGGTGCCGCTGGGATTGCAGGCAGAGATGTGGTATTTACCGCAGTCCTTTCTCTGAACGTTCTTGATTGAAACAATGCTGTCGTTGCCCTCGGTGAGGATCTCCACACGGTCTTTGTCAGGTTTGGCATCGTCAATGGTCCAGGTGATAGATGGGTAGGGTTTACCTGTGACTGTAGCGGGTACACTGAGGGTCTCTCCAGCTCTGATGATCACGCCATTTTTGACAGACAGATCCAGTTCAATCACCGGCATCTCTGCGGAGGGCGACCATGATGAAAAAAAGAAGAGATTTTCATCAACAATGAATCAGACATCATTTGACCTGGTAAAATCCCAGTTTCACTCTCCATTTGTTTGCTCAATCTTATTCTGTTCTTGGCTGACCTGCAGGATTCCTGACGAACACAGACTCTGTGAATCCTGGTGTTCCCTCTCCAGCAGCATTGCAGGCAATGACTCTGACCAGGTACTTAGCTCCCTCACGAACTCCATAGACGGTGAAAGTCCGGTTCTTCCAAGGACGCTCTGTAGACCTGGACCAGTCCTTGGTACCAGCCATGGCCTGAAGAACACCACAGAACAACAAGTCTGAATTGAAAACAATGCAGTTTAAAGTCTTGGGTCGAGAAAGTCTGCTTCAGTAAAGGTGAGAAAGTGCGAGTCGAGGTGATTTGATAATCTGACCTTATCAACGTGGTATCCCAGGATCTCTCCTCCACCGTTGTCGGCAGGTGGATCCCACTCCACCTCGATGGAGTGGTCTGTGGTTGCTGCCACTCGGGCAATTGGAGGACCAGGAGGTACTGAAGAAATAACCAAATGAACATAGATGTTAATTCCTTCTCATAACTCTAAAGATGCTTCGTCAAAATAATGGTAATAATATCTAATCTAATAACCATCTGGAGAAGTTTTTTAAAAATATGCGATTGCAACCAAACATTTTGTGATGTCCACCACAATGACATAAATAAGAAGGCAGAAAACAGAGCTGTACAGAACAGATGGTTTAAAACAGTTTACGTACAGATCGGAGCCTGGGCTGTCTTGGGATCAGAGGGGATGCTGAACTTCCCAGGGCCGGCCTGGTTCTCAGCCGCCACCCTGAAGATGTAAGTGAGGCCCTCCAGGAGACCTTCAACATTCAGCTCAGTGTCAGGAATGATGTTCCTAAAGAAGAGGACGGAAGGGAACAGTCAGGCAAAACGATTATTGGTAAAATGGTACCTGCAGGTGTTGAGATGTCCCCAGATGTAAGCCGATACTAATTTGCCGAGTCTCAGTAGAGAAAAAAGGATTTGTGTTTTTTCACCTGTTGACACGTGCCCAATGTGAACTGTTGATCTCACGGCGCTCCACCCAGTATCCCAAGATGGGGCTGCCATTGTCGTTTGGTTGGTTCCAAGTGACCAGCATGCTGTGGGCTGTAATGTCGTCAATCTGTGGTTTATCAGGAGCCTCAGGAGGTTCTGAGCAGGACAATTAGACAGGACAGCAGGAAAAAATATTCAGTCAGATCTTCATTTGTGCTGTTTTTCAACATTTCTTTAGAGTTATTTCCTTATTGACTTGCTAAGAAAACAATAGATTAGAGTCTCCAAATCGTTTAAAGTTTGTAGTTTTCTTTAGGGATTAGTTGTTTTTGTAAGCTAACAACAATGGTAAATTTCCATAAATGTACGCTAACATTGTGAGCTAAAATGTGATCTAGCAAAAAAGGAAACTTACAATGCTTACAAACATCTAAGCTTAACAAAAACAATCATTTTCATCTAAAATTGCATGTTAAAAATGTATTTATGAAAGCATACGTGACAGAAAAACAAATTAAGAAAAAAGCATCAATCATCAATAACATGAACAAAGACATAATGATAAATAACACCATACCGAAAGGATTCTTAGCGACGAGTGGTTTGGAGACGCAGTATGGACCAGCGCCATACTTGTTCTCTGCTACTACCCTGAAGATGTACTCCTTCTTCTCGATGAGTTTAGGCACCAGGTAGCGACATCCTCTTAGAGTGGAGGTGACGCTGCTCCAGCCGATCTCCAGCTTCGAGTTGTCTTTCTTCTCCAGAGTGTAGTTGAGGATCTCACTGCCGCCGTCATCCAGAGGAGGATCCCACTTACAAATCACAGAGTTCTTCCTCACCTCCTCAAATGTGAAGTTCACTGGAGGCCCAGGGGTATCTATGGACAGAAGGAACGTTTTTTTTTTTTGCGATTTTTGTTATGTTGATTTTTTTATATGTACGTGTAATCGTTTATGGAATTAATTGTTTGATTATAAAACAGTACAGTGGGGATGGGCATAAACATGGAGGGAGATGTACTGTGTTGATCTAGCTGTCTCTGTGAGTCACTGCATTTTTTGTAATTTTAAATACCAATTAAAGCAGTTGTCACTGACTTCATGAAGAACTGATCTTAGAAAAGAAATTTGGTGAAAATTTTGTATAATTTAAAATTTAAAATTTTACAATTATACAGTTTTATTGAAAATCTACAATAAAAAATAAAATAGAAAAGTAGAATGGAATCATTTTCAACTAATTCATTAGCCATTTCTTCTCTAAGATTTTAAAGTTCTGAAGATAAGGAAAATATCTGTCAAATAGTAATATGTTAACGCTGCTTCACCACATTTATTGTTACGTGTAGGCATTCAGCTATCCATGATTACCATTATCAGCAAATGTTCCCATTATTTCCTCATTCAGTTAATTATTTAGTATATGAAGTATTAGAAAAATTTGTCTTGTTTAGTCCGATCCAAAGTCGGAAACATAAAGACAGTCAGTTAGTTGTGTGAGACAAAGGACAGCAGCAAATCCTCGTGACTGAGGAGCCTCCGCTACACATTAAACGCAGTTCAGCTGAACAACAGAAAAGAAAGAAGATTTCTCACCAAGCACGTTGACCTCGCAGGTGGCTGAGGCAGTGCCATGATCGTTCTCCACCTTCACCATGTAAACGCCGTGGTCGCTGCGGTACGAGTCCTTGATTACGACAGAGGACATGCCCCTGTGGCTGTTGTCAATGGTCAGACGTTCGTTCATCGTTGGGTAGTCGGTCTCCTCCACCTCGGGTTCTGCTGCCTCCTCTTCCTTCTTCTTCTCCTCCTCCTTCTTCTCCCCCTCTCCCTCCTTCTTCTCTTCTCCTTCCTTCACTTCTCCCTCCTTCTCTTCCTTCTTCTCAGCTTCTCCAGTTTCCTTCTTCTCCTCCTCCTTCTTCTCCTCCTTCTTCTCTACCTTCTTCTTCAGGGGTTTTTCAGGTCTCTTGCGGAGCGGCTCAGGCCGGATCACCTGGTTGTTCCAGTACCAGGTGATCTGAGGATATGGAGAGCCAGAAATGTTGGCGTCCAGGCAGATCTCGCAGCCTCGTTTCACACTGAGGCCAGACTGCAGGCTGCCGCTCAGGAAAACCTTTGGACGGTCTGAAAGAAGTCAAATCAGCAAAATGAATTCCTCAGCTGCATTATTATCAAAGACAAAAGCTGCAGCCCTCTGTAGTTGTACATATTGCTTTTATGTCTTAAAGGAAATTAATAGTTTGAGATATATACTTCACTTTGTTTCTGAAAGTTACATGTTTCATGTTTGTATGCTACTTATGAAGCTACCACCATCAGCCAGCCAAGTCAGCTGAGCATACAGAATTGAAATGGGAAAACAGTTCCTATAAAACGTTTTGATGCTGCACAGCGTATGGATATTGTAATGTATTTGCTTTAGCTTTCTTTGCTCTGCAATGAGACTGTGAAACTGCTTTTGTCGGGAGCAAATATCATTTTTACCGATGGCGTCCGAAGCCTTGACGAATGGCGTGTTGCGAGACGGCTCGCTGACCCCGGCAGCGTTTTCGGCTTTGACTCTGAAGGTGTAGTTCTTGCCCTCCGTTAGCCCTCTGACAGTGTAGGACAGGACAGGCACCAGGAAGTCGTTGCACCTCTCCCACTTGTCCTCGCCCTTCTGCTGCTTCTCCAGGACGTAGCCCATAATCTTGCAGCCGCCGTCGTACATAGGCGGCTTCCAGGTCAGAGTGATGGTGCTTGACGTGGGGTTGTGGGTCTCCACATCCACCGGTGGGTCAGGAGCATCTGAGATGAGAGACAGATCGTAGTTTGATTTGTCTTGGACACAAACCAACGACTTTTTGGACTTTTATAAGTTGTTTCTTACGTTTCTGGTCCTCTGCGATGACAGGATTGCGGAGCTCAACAAACTCTCCTCCCCCGATCTTGTTGACTGCCTGGACTCGGAAGTAGTACTCTCCGTTGGGGATGAGGTCTTTCACGGTCCAGCTCACCTTGTTTTCTCCAGACATCATGTTGACATATGTCCTCCTGCCGGCCTCACGGCGCTGCGCACACACACAAACAAACAAACAACAAACCAAAAAAATTTTTTTTTCACACCCAGCAGTCTTTGGGGCCCTGATTCAACACGGTCTTCACAGCTCAGAAATGAAACCATGCCTCCGTCTCTGACCTGCAGGACATAGTGAATAACTGGGCTGCCGCCGTCATAGTCTGGAGGATCCCAGGACACTTTGCAGGAGCTCTTTGTGATCTCAGAGGCCAGGATTTCTTTACAGGGCCCAGGAAGACCTAAAGACAGGAGGACAGAGTGTTGAAAAATAACCTCCTGCTCAGAGACCAGCAGACTGATGTCTGCATGATGACAGACACGTGCGATTGAGTACCGATGACTTTGACGTTGATGGTGGCGCTGGCAGCTCCCAGTCTGTTCTCAAGTGTCACTTTGTACTGTCCTGCATCAGCATGAACGCTGCTGTCAATCTCCAGGTGGCAGGAAGTATACTCCTTCCTGTTGAGCACAAACAATCCCATCAGCCACTGCTGCTCATGCTCACAAAAAGACACTAGACCACAAAAGACTGAAACAAAAATGTTTAAGTCAGAGCCAAACGTATTATTATAAATAAAATTTCTGATCGGGAACTAGAGGTGAAACAGATGATCAGCAGTATCTCAAACATGAGAATTTGTGCTTTCTGTTGAATATAACACATAAACTGGTTCTCTTTGAATTTTGGACTGCTGGGTCAACATAAAAAATGTCAGATACTTTTTCACCCAGCATCAGGTTCATGACACACATTTTATTAGAGAAATCAACTTTCCTTTGAAAGGTTATGTGTACAAATTTTAGAACCTATTCAACACTGGCTCACATTAGAGAGAACAGCCAGCTGCCCGCCGTGCCTTAACAAATGAGACGTCGCACTGACCTGAAGCCGAGGCGTTCGTCGGCCTTCAGCTCCTTGCCGTCTTTGTGCCAGGTGATTCTGGGTGAGGGGACAGCTCTGAAGGGAACCGGGATGTGCAACTTCTCTGTTTCCACAACAACAAGGTCCAGAGTCTGGAAGTCCAGTGTTGGGTTACCTGGAAACCCAGAAAAACAAACATACTCATTCAGCTGCTGGTGTGAATTTGATGATGTCAAAAACTTTGCACAGGAAATGAGATGTTGGAAAGAGATTGTGAAGTCCAGTAGATGTTCTCACAGTCAGATTCGTTGGCGAAGACGTTCTCAGAGATATCAGAGGGCTCGCTGACTCCAACAGCATTGATGGCCCTCACTCTCAGGATGTACTCCTTCTCAGGGACCACACCTTCCTCCACACGATACTTCAGCTCCTTCACTGGACGAGAGTTGACCCTCATCCATTTCTCTGTCCCGGCCTCACACATCTCAATGTGGTAGCCAGTGATGGGGCAGCCACCATCCCTCTGTGGAGGCTTCCAGGCGATGGACAGGAAGTCCCGACTGGCTCCAGTCACGTGCAGCTCAATGGGAGGTGATGGAACGCCTGCAACAGGACAGATGAATTTAGATTTTTTTTCCACATTCTTAATTTTTTTAAATGACCTTATTAGTGGCCTAACCTGTTGGGTCCTCGATGGTGAGGATCTCGGTGGGTTCACTCGGATGACCAACGCCGGCTTCATTCTCAGCGCTGACCTGGAACTGAACTTCTGTTCCCTCAATGACGTCTGTCACTCTGTACTTACAGTCTGGGCCTGACGTCTTCCCGCATTTCACCCAACGAGTTCCAAGCTTCTCCTTCTTTTCAATAGAGTACCTGAAGAGCACAGTTACCAAAAGGTAAACACACTTCAAACTGACAAACATCACTGGCTTTCAACACTGAGGAGATAAACCTGCAGCAATTTTAGAAAGTACACATCATTTTCAGGATATATAAATGTCAGGACTAGAATCAGACACACGGTCCAGAGGACTTTTTATTTCATCTTTATAATGACATTTGTTTAAAATACTGTTAGCAGCAAGTAAAAAAGCTAGGGGAAACTGGGGGAAATTATCCCCGTACACATGACCACAGGTTTCTTATTGGTAATAATAAACATTTGGATGAAATAACAAAGCTACCTGAGGATGGGTCTGCCACCGTCGTTTTTAGGTGCCTCCCACTGCAGGTCCACGTATCTTTTGGTCACAGCATTGACAGCGAGGGCATACGGTGGCCCAGGAGTGGCTGTAATGAAAAAAAATCTCATTATCCTACATCAACATAGCGAACTATGGGGATTTTCTTCACCCTCCTAAATAACATAATTTATGTAGAAATGATTCTCCCACTTACTGAAAGTGTCTTTGGCCAGCACAGAGTCCGGCAGCTCACAGAAAGGCCCAACGCCCACAGCGTTCTCGGCGGCAACACGGAACACATAGAGCGAACCTTCGTTGAGCGGCGTCACGGTGTACTTCAGCTCCTTGACAGTGGTGTCGACGGTCTGCCAGCCTTTACGCCTCACATCACGCTTTTCCACCACGTAATTGGTGATTGGTGAGCCCCCGTCTCGCTCAGGAGCCGTCCACTTCAAGTCGGCGCTGTTCCTGCTGATGTTGATGACATCCAACCAGCGAGGAGCTGAAGGTGGGTCTGAGGAGATGAAGACAAAGATTTGTTTATGTAGGCTCTCTTCCCTCTCTGTCTTTAAGAGTATTTTTCTAGATGTGCTTGTATCGTGAAAAAGTAGTTAAGTCATGTCTGGACAAATTTGTTTTTGATGCTTTGTATGAAATGCATTATGCCTTTTTATACTAACACATTTTTAATGTGACTCTTAAATGACTGGAATCGGGTAACTTATTGCATCAGGTAAATTAGTTCCTCCTGCAATATGATAATACAGTTGAGGAGTCTGCATGACAGAGCATACCTGTGTCCTATCCTCAGTTTAACGTTTGGTGGCGTGTTTTGCCCCTCTATACCCTGGGGAAGACTAAGTTGAAACGTTGGCAATTTATTCGACTATTTTCCGCATTCTTCTGCTCTCTCATCCCCCCTTTTAACCCCTTCCCCGTTTTAGCATGTTGTGTCTACTTACTGAGTCTCTCTTTGCAGAGCACTGGGTCACTCGGCTCGCTGGGTTCACTCTCTCCTGCCACATTAACAGCTCGCACCCTGAATGAGTACTCTTGCTTCTCCATCAAGCCCTTCAGGAAGTGTTCCAGGATGCTGATGTTCTCTGCCACGCGGATCCAGTCCACGGTACCGCTCTTCAACATCTCAATGATGTAGCCGTCGATCTTTGCTCCACCGTCATGCTCTGGTTTGGTCCACATCAGGAAGCAGGAAGTCTTAGCCACATCCTTCACAGTGGGTTTGCCAGGAGGCCAAGGAGGATCTGGAAGAGAAAGACCATGATGTTTTTAACTGGGAGGATTTTTGATGCTTACACACAACTTTAGTGAGTGGGTAGACGCTTTTGTACCAATTGGATCTTTGACAAGGATCGGGTCTGTCTCCTTGCTGGGTTTTCCAGTTCCAGCCAGATTCTCAGCCAGGACCCTGAACTTGTACTTCTTCCTGGTGGGAAGACCTTTGACTCTGCAGAGGAAAACATCCACACATTGAAATCCAACAAAGAAGCATAGTGTAAAATTCGTTTCAGACACCAGACAGTGGAGCTCACTCACCTGTAGTTGGTGTCTTTGATGGGCAACTTGTTGCATCTGATCCATTTGTCGTGGTCAGGTTCGTATCTCTCCACCCAGTATCCAGTGATGGGGCTTCCACCGTCCTCATCAGGCTCATACCAGGACAGAGTCACGGAGTCCTTTGCAATGTCTGAAGCCTCAAGCTTGTAAGGAGCTCCAGGAGTGTCTGGATATAAGTCAGGAGGCATGAGATTAGTGTAGGCAGTGTAGGCCCAAAGAAAACAAAAAAGTGCTATGGTCAGGGGACCTACCGAAAGAGTATCTGGCAATGATGGATGGGTGTTCGGCCGGTGGGCCAACACCAAACTGGTTCTCAGCGAAGACTCTGAAGATGTATTCCTTGAACTTAACCAGGCCTACAGCTTTGTATGTGGTCTGTTTAATGGTGGAGGACAGACGGTGCCAGATCTCACTGTCAGCAGCTCTGCGTTCCACAATGTAGTTGGTGACTTTGGCACCACCATCGTCTCGTGGAGGGTTCCAGGCCAAGAAGCAGGACTCATTGGTGATCTCAGAGATGTCGAAGGCAGCCGGAGGACCAGGCTTATCTGCGTGAGGAAGGTATATTTGAAATTTAATTAACCAGCTAACGAGAAAGTCAATACGAAAACCTTTTCATTCCTTTTGTCCACTGTCAGCTGGTCTTACCGAGGATGTTGACATCGACGGTGGCAGTGGCACGGCCGCTGCTGTTGGTGGCCTCAATGATGTAGGTGGAGCTGTCGTCTCTCTTGGTCTTGGCAATGGTGACGGTTGAATGTCCTGGCTTGGTGTCAATGGACACCCTGTCATCTGGTTTGAGCACCAGGTCAGCCTTAGTCCATTTCACCCGAGGTTCGGGCTTACCTGTCACCTCAGCAGGGAGTTCAATCTTGCTCCCGGCCTTGGCGGTCAGACCGGCCAGAAGCTTGGCATCCAGCTGGATCTCTGGAGGTTCTGCATGGACAATAAGGACAAGGGGTCAGTCAGAAGTGTGAATTTTAGTAAAATATTAACAGGAAGTTTGCTAAAGTGTTGAAGTATTATTTGTCCCTTAGCAGGGCACTTGTTAATTACAACAAACACATAAATACATTTAAATAACATTAATGTTAATTTACCGGCATATCACAATGTGTCACTATGTGTAGCCCACAGTGTGTTTTGTAGAACCCCCTTGGTGTTCTTTAGTGGTAATCAAGTTTGTTTTTGTGTTTTATGATGTTCTTAATAATCCTGATTAAACCTCACTCTATTGTACTGTTTGTACATGAGAGGATCAAGGTAAAAAAGAGTGATATCTGGGCACCTTTGGGATCGACTGCCTGGATCTCATCAGTGGCCTTGCAGGGCTGGCTGGCCCCAAGTCGGTTCAGGGCTCGAACTCTGTAGGAGTACCACTGGCCCTCGATCAGACCTGTCACCTGGAACTTCAGCTCAGGCACCATATCCCCGCAGGGCTCCCATTTATCAGCTCCTCTCTGGCAGCGGTCCACGTTGTAGCCTCGGATGTTGGAGCCGCCGTCATATTTTGGTGGCTCCCAGGTCAGGAAGATGCCACTGGCAGACTTGTCTCTCCACCTCAGGTTCTCTGGAGGGTCGGGGATGGCTGAAGGGAAACAAGATACAAGAGGTTAGAAAACTCCAAGACTTACAAGACTTTCTAGATACAATTGCTAAGATATGATTGGACACTGGTGGGGTTTATAATAATTATAATTATTTAATTATGAGAATAACCAGTATTTATTATTGTTGTTTTCATTTTTAGAATTTAGAGAACAAATATTAGTGATAATAACAGGAACAAAAAAGAAATAACGCTGCCATAATTGACAAAACATTACAAATGTGAATGAAATGGTAATTTTAATGTCTTTAATGTCCGACTCACTGGCAGGAGAGGAGACGTTGACAGGCTCGTCGATGTACGCCGGCTCTCCTGGTCCACACTTGTTGCAGGCAGTGACTCTGAACAGATACTCCTTCCCTTCAACCACGTCAGTGACAGTAAACTCCTGATCCTGGACACCTGTGGCAACCTGAGAGAAAGAAGGACGTGAGATTACACTCTCAGGTGGTATAATGTAGGACGTTCACTTGGTCAGAGGCTTGCATACAGACCTTGGGGAAGATCATTTTTACACTTGAGACGCATGTGAAAGTCATTATTATGACAACAGTTGTAATCTTTGGTTGGCTAAGTATATAATGTGTAACGCAGATGACGATGGCATACCTTGACCCAGGTCTTACGGGACACATCACGTTTCTCCACCTGGTAGCCAGTCAGGGGGCTTCCTCCATCGTGCTCCGGAGCCTCCCAGCTCAGGTGCACGTGCTGCCGGGTCACCTCCACAACCTTGAAGTCCTTTGGTGCGCTGGGTGCCGCTGGAGGACACAAATACAATGAAATTTTAGAACCAGGAAAGGTTCTTTATTGTAATTACAGTTCCTTAATTTGTGTGTTTCTAATCTGAAACTGCTTCAGATCAACTGCAGAAAACAGTTTTTCATTCAATACCGATGACATTGACTTCAATCTCCCCTGAGACAGATGTGACATCGTTCTCCAGCTGCAGAGTGTAGATGCCCTTGTCTGGACGGACGCTCGGCGTGACGATCAGTTCTGTGAATGTGGACCTGGTTGTCATGGTGACCCGTTCGTCAGCAGTGGTCAGCTCCTTCTCTCCAAAGGTCCACTTGGCTACGGGGATCGGGTATCCGGTGATGGGGACTCTGATGGTGAGAGGCTGAGGGACAATCACCTCCAGGCCGTCTTTGAAACCACTCAGGTCGAAGGTTGGACCAACTAGGGAGATTAAATAGAGACTTGATGGGAACTGAAACAACAATTTCAATTCCTATGGAAACTGATCCAGAATCAGAATCAGAATCAGAATCAGAATCGTCTTATTGCCATTGTAAGTGAAGAGGTTTCACATTACTAGGAATTTGTCTTGGTGATTGGTGCATGCATAGAACGTAACGAGTAACATATAACGGTAGAATAAAATAAAACAAAATAGAATAAGGTAAAACAAAATAAAATAAAATAAGTAAAATAAATATGTTTCTGGAGGTAGTCCAAAAGTGAGGTAGTGCAGGGTGGAAGTATAGTGCAAGTAGGTGAGGTAAACAGTGCAAATGAACAGCAGGTGGATCATGACATGTGATGTTTGACACATTCAATATCATTTCATTTTGGGTGTGTCATTTTCTTTCTTTGACAAGCTGCTTTCTTTCAACGTGCCTGTTTAGACAGTGAAAAGCTTTTACTGTGAGGCAGCTGGAGGAGTCTTATTGTCACTTTAAAGCCATAAAAAAACATGAATGAAACACATTAAAGAAGCCTCACCGTGTGGGTCGTCAGCCAACAGAGGCCCGATGATGTTTGACGGGTCAGAGACTCCGGCAGCGTTTTCAGCAAACACTCTGTAGTTGTACTTTGTTCCATATTTCAAACCAGATACCTGCAGTAAAACGTTACATTTGATGCATTAACATGAAGCAAAATTTGAAGTAAATTTTCAGAAAACTAATCTGACAGCGGTTGCAGGAAAATATTTCGAATAATCAGTCATCACACATCATTCTTTCACTTAGCCTGTTTAATGTAGTCTGATGCACTAACTCAGAATCAGGATTTATTTGAACTGAAATGCGTGCCTTGTAGAACAGGTCCGGGCAGAGACGGGCATTGCAGCGGAGCCACTTGTTGGTGCCGTCCTCGCAGCGTTCGATGATGTATCCGGTGATCATGCTGCCTCCGTTCCTCAGAGGAGTCTCCCAGGTGAGCTGCACTGAGCTCTTATTCTGGTCCTGCCAGACCAGGTTCAGAGGGGGACTGGGAGGCTCTGAAGGGGACACAAAATACAAATATTACTGGAGGAGACACAGACGTTAGTAGGGATGATGGCAATACTACTTTAACCACTGATACGACTATTGGATGAGGATGGTTGGACACAGTCCATGTTCGACTGATTTATGTCAGCTTGTGTGGCAGGTTTTCATGTATTTTATTACATGCTATATCTCATGTTTAAATCTATGACTGTTTATTGCTGCAAGACAAATCTCCCCTCTGGGACAATAAAGTTGAGCTGAAGCTAATGCAACATATGACAACATCTGAGTCTCGGTTGACAGTACAGGAAGTGTTTAGAATGCAATATAACAAGCGAGTGACCGAACAAGAACATTAACTAAACTAACAGAATTAATAATTTCATTAAAAAAAAACATGCTTCATTTACACTTCATTTATTTAAACATTGTTAAAAAACAACATCCATAATTTCATTAATTGTGTATTCGTCAACTGGAAGAAAAAGGTTTGGATTAAATTTCTATTAAAATTTCTTACTGAACTATCAATTGTGATTAATCTTCTCTCCGCCAGTCAAACTTACCAATGGGATCCATAATCTTGACGGGCTGAGAGGCAGCGCTGGGCTTGCCAACACCGGCTTTGTTCTCAGCTTTGACTCTGAAGATGTACTCTTTGTTCTCGATGACGTCGTTAATAATGGCGCTGAGCTCATCGGCTTTGGTCACCCGGACCGGCGACCACTTCACCGACGTTCTGTCACGCAGCTCAATGATGTAAGAGGTGATGGGAGAACCTCCGTCCGACTCGGGAGGCTCCCAGGAGACGGTGCAGCCAAACTTGGTGACATTTCCCACAATCACGTTCAGAGGAGCATCAGGAACATCTGAAAGACAGTCGTAATTTATGTAATCAACAAAAGAAGGCAGAGGGGCATTACTGATGGACATGATTTGAATTTGTTCCCCTAACTGAATATTACATGTGTTATTATTATAATTAGCTAATGATTTTATCTCATGAACTTATCAAAACTAATCCTTGAACACTTCTTCACTGCTAACTTAATTTAAATTGTAAACTAAACTGTAAATTAAACTGTATTTCTTACCAAACTTGTTCCTGGCCTGTACAGGTTCATCGGTCTCTACGTTGGGTCCGCTGCCGACCCGGTTTCTGGCACAGACTCTGAACAGGTACATGGAGTCCCTGTGTAGGCCGGTCACTGTGTACTCGGGACTCTCAGCGTTGTCTGTGGCCAGCGTCCATGTCTTACGCTTCACGTCGCGTCTCTCCACCACATAGCCAATGACCTTGGCGCCGCCATCGCTCTCAGGCTCCTCCCATGCCAGGCTGACCTCGCCATCGGCGGTGTCGACCACCTGTAGGTTCTTCACGGGTCCTGGGACATCTATGGAAAGAAAAAATTATTTATCAGATTTCCATTTTTTTCATTTGGTCTTTATAGTATTCACACACAAAATACACAAATCTTAAACATGACTTCTCGTTGTAGAAAACATCCAGCGGTTGTCCTAGTTTTGGTCTGTCTTTTCGCAGAGATTCATTAAGCCTATGTAACATGTAGTCGACAGTTCAGAGAACTCACCGATGACTTCCAGGTTGATGAAGGCTTCTCCTTCTCCATGTTTGTTCTTGATGATGATCTTGTAGCGGCCCTCGTCAGACTTCATGGGGTCCTTCAGCCGGTACTCTGTGCGATCGGCGGATGTGTAGATGTTTTCTTTGGACAGACTCAGGTTGTTGTACAGCCAGTCGGCCTCAGCCTGCGGGTAGGCGCTGTAGGGGACGGCCATGACGATGGGCTTCCTGGCATCTGTGACATAGTTTTGGTCTGTGGTCTTTATCTGAGGAACAGCTGGAGGAGGAGGAGAGAACAAGTTAGTGAGACTACCATTATTCTAACATGATTCAGTATGACGTATTTGCTAAACTGATATAAATGAAGAGTATTTAACAAAAAGAACTTTTTCAATTCTTACCTGCCAGCTCCAGCTTGGCCTTGGCATCTTTGTCTTTGGCAATGATTCTGTACTCTCCCTGATCTCGAGGTCTGATCTCACAGACCTGCAGTCTGTGGACTTTACCCTCACTCATCATCTGGTGTTTGTCTCCTTGGACAACTGGCATATTGTTCCTCAGCCACTTCACCTCCACTCTGTCCTTGTTCAGCTCCGCCTCAAATACGACGTCTGAGCCTGGAGCTTCGAACACATCCTGTGGTGGTCTGACAATCTCCACTGGAATCTCTGCAGGATGCAGAGGGAGGAAGAGATTAGGAACTCATTCAAACTGAAACAAATGTTTACACTGAACAAATAGTTCATACTCATACTAAATTCTGAGGAACTTTACCTTCAACAAAGAGCCTGGCTCTGGACCTCTTTTCGTCCACACCACAGGCGTATTCACACTCGTCATCAGGTCTGCACTCCTTGATACGCAAGGTGCAAATCTTTCCTTCTTTTTCAAATGTGTATCTGGGAAAATAAACAGTAAGTTATTCAATAGAGAGCATCAGAACTGAGTTCATTCAGCCAATAAGAAAACCTCACCTTTAGGAGCGCATCATTAACTAAAATAGCAGACTAACATTAGTTTGACTGGTGCAAAGAGATACATTTTTCCAACTTGGTTCCTCCCACTTCAAACCAATTACAAAAAGATGTCTAGATCTGATCAGACTTTACTGACAGAGCGGGCTCAAAGCAACGACAACAACAACAACAGTCCACACAGATTCAAATGTTACTTAATTCTGACTGCCATACAGAAACATGTGACGGACAAAACGGTTGTGACTTTAGCAGAAAACAGTGTGTTCGTGTACGATCCTCCCATTCGCAGCCTGTAAAATAAGGTTCTGAGGGTTCAGTCAAACAGTAAGCGTTTATAAATGTGAGTGCGGCGTACCTCGGTCCTTCTCTGATCTCACGTCCGTTTCTGTACCACTTCACGTCGGCTTTCTCTTTGGTCAACTTGCATGTGAACTCTGCGTCCTCGAACTCGGTGATGGTCTGGTCCTTCAGGTGCAGGGAGAAGTCTGTCGGCGCCTCGCTGATGATCAGCTCTGCGGTGGACTTGCTGTCTCCGGCCACAGCGGTGTACTCGCCCTCATCTGTCAGCATGCAGTCTTTGATGGTCAGCGTGTGTTTTTCTTTGTCTACTCTGTAAATGATGCGTTTGCTGAAGGTGATCTCCTCGCCGGCCTTCATCCACTTCAGAGTGGCGCCGGGCCTGTTGACCTTACAGGAGAAGCTCACGGTCTTCTTCTCCTGAGTGTCAATGTCCTCCAGAGGAACGATGATCCTCAGACTCTCCTCTGAACAAAACAAAACATCACAACAGAGGCATGTTCAGCTCAAGCAGAAACTGCATTCATTGTTGCAGAAGCAGGAGACAAGTGAAACAAAAGACAATGTGGTCACTTCGACTGGATATAATCTAGAGTTATCACTTCAATGTAGCTCTGAAAGAAGTGGAAAGAAACCTTAGGAGGAAACCTTGACATCAGGAGATTCATCAGTTAAAGGCTGGTTGAGGTTTTACATAAATGAATGCAGCAACTGTAGAAGTAAACATGAAGTAAACTCGTCGCAGTGAATTGCTGACCTTTGACAGTGAGGTTGCAGGAGCTCTTGGCCTGCTCTCCTCTCTGATTGGTCAGGTTGATGCTGAAGTTGGCTTCGTCTCCCTTCTGGGCGTCTCTGATCCTCAGGGAGAAGACGTTGTCTCTCTGGACCATCAGGTACTTGCTGCTCTCAAACAACGTCTCCTCGTTCTTCAGCCACTTGGCTTTTGCTCCCTCTGTGTTCACCTCGCAGTTCAGGACGACTTCCTGCCCTTCGTTGGCCTCTGTGTCCTTCAGCGGCGTGATGATCTTCAGTTTCTCTGCGTGAAACAAACCATCAAGTGCAGTGATGAGCAAATCTAACGCTCAATCTTGAGGAATTCATTTTTTGGTTTGTTTGGAAAATGATTTTGTTATGTGTGTTTTTTCTTACTACTTAATGCAACATGAGAGTAAATGGGCGGGGCTTACCGAGCACAGCGAGGTCGGCGCTGGCTCTGGTTGCTCCAATCAACACAACGTATCCGCCCTCATCTTTGAGTTCGCAGTTCTTGATGACCAGAGTTCGCCTCTTGCCATCACTGACCATCTGGTATTTGTCTCCAGCCTCCAGCTCCTTGTCATCTTTAAGCCATTTGACCTCAAAGGTTTCCTTGGAGACGGAGCAGGTGAACTCCGCCTTCTCGCCCTCCACCACCTCCTGACTGTGAGGCCTGGAGATGAACTCAGCAGCCAGTTCTAAAACACAGGAAGCACCACCAGAGTAGGAGAGTGGGTTTCATGTACTGGTCAGACTTCACCAAGTGGAAAATCTGCTTTAACCTGACAGGACAGTGATATCCAATGGCCAGTGAATGTATCAGCACAATGCAAACGGGGCCCATCAATTAGAGGAATCTGTCCATAAATTACTTTGCTATTGCACAAAAATATGACCACTGAAACTAAAGAAATCTAAACCTAAATCTCAGCAGAAATGATCTGGACTTAAACAACATCAATCCTTTTTTTTGTTTCATTGTGTACCATTAATCTTGAGATTTGCGGAGGTTTTGACACTGGGACTCAGCCTGCAGTTATACTCTCCGGCGTCGGACATCTTCAGGTCCTGGATGAGGAGGATTCTCCTCTTCCCGTCCACGATCTGGTCGTAGCGACCGCCCTCTGGCAGCTCCTCGTCCCCTTTGTACCAGGTTACATCAGCGCTTGGTTTTGAGACCTCGCAGATCAGCTTCACGCTGTCCGTCTCCGTTCCCTCCACATTGGACAGGTTCTTGGTGAACCTCGCCTCCTCCTCTGCAGTGAAACAAACGGACACACCGTTGAAACAACTGTAATGTTATAAATTCTCATGTGATCGCTGTGCTTTTATGCTTACCGACGACGGTGAGCATGCCGGAGGATTTGGAGGTCTTAGCGTCACATTCGTATTCAGCCTCATCGTCAAACACCGACTTGTGGATGATGAGGATGTGCTGGCGACCTTGAGCGATAATTTCGTACTTCTTCCCCTTTCTAATTTCACTTCCATCCTTAAACCAGCGGACCTGCAACACAGCAAGCACAAGGAGATCTCAGACAGCTTAAAAACTGAAAATTAATTTTAAACATCAGCTTTGTTCACATGTTGTCCAGACGAAGCAGCTGTGCTCACTTTGATGTCCTCTCGGGAGATTTCACATTCAAACCTGGCAGATTCCTTCTCTCTGACCTCAACATCATGGAGCGGCTTTGTGAACTCGACATGTGGAGCTGAAGACACACAGAGCAAAGGGTTAACAGCTGGATTCATTCACATTCCCCTTAGAAAGGGACCTTCGGTGACTTTTCAGTGTCTTTTCGATACTCACGTTCAACAGTGAGGAAGCAGGAGGTTTTGAAGTCTTTAGCGTCACAAGTGTACGTCCTTGAGTCGTCCGGAGTGCAGTCGTGGATGACCAGCGCTCTCTTGCGGCCGTCGACGATCATCTCGTACTTCTTGGTCTTGCGGATCTCCTGTCCGTCCCTGAACCATTGCACCTCTGCGTTCTCTCTGGAAACTTCACACTCGAGTGTGGCAGTGGCTTCCTCCTCCACCGTCTGGTCCTCCAGAGGCTTCGTGAACTCAACCGGTGGCTCTGAACACATGCAAAAACATGCAGGACAATGGCTTCAGTCGGCAGGTTCCATTCATCTGACCCTCCCTCCCTCAGCTTTGGAAATAAAATCTGTTCTGGAGTAGCGATAACAGCGCACATCCTTGTTTAAAATCCTTCTGTCCATAGATAATTTACACAGCCATAAACATATCAGTGGTCACAGTCAAGCTAAAGTCTTAATTACAGAATGTGGGGATATTTTTCTTTAAATTTTTAAATTAAACATTTGAATTAATAAGAATTCAGTTTGATTACAAAAAAAACCTATAAAAACTGATGCAGGAAATAAAATCTTCCTAAAAATATTCAAAGTGTTTGAATATTATCTCTTTTATATCTCAAAGGCAAAACCTTGAAGCTTCAATAAAGTCAGCTTGTAGTGTGATGTGGTAATTGATGTGAGGGAGACAAAAAGGAGTAAATACTGAAACAAACAAAGAGAGAAACACAACGCAGAACTTCCATTGGAAATCTGCTGTTTTAAGATTAGCTTGAAACCAGACTGAGAAGCGTTTTGCTGCCCTCTCTGGTTGAAGGTTCCAGGTGTGTTTCTCCTCAGGTGAGAAGTGTGCTCGGTTGCACCTTTAGCCGCACCCAGCAGTGATGTCACAGCGTACTGACACACAATACATGAGTCATCAGAGTCCAGCAGAATCAGCAGTTGTTGTCTTACCCCTGACAATGAGGTTTGCCTCAGTCTGGAAGTCTTTGGCGGTGAGTTTGACTTGTCCAGCTTCATCCAGCTGCACGTCCCGCAGAGTAAGACTGTGGACTTTAGCCTCTGCCTTCAACACCACCTGTCAGGTTCAAAAGAGACGGTCAGCAGGGAGTTTACATCTCTGAACACACCTGTAGCTTCAACGGAGGGTTTTACCTGCCCTGCACAATACCTACAAGATCAACAGAATCAAACTGAGAGCAGGTTTTATTTCCCTGAACACCGCCTGTCTGGTTTAACAGAGTTAGTCAGGAAGAGGGTTTGATTGTCCCTTAACTCACGCTATCAGGTTCACTGAATAGAATATGTCAGGTTCAACAAAGTACGTATGTCAAAGATTTTACTTTCCTCCAGCCACTACCTGTTGAACAGAGTAAAACAAGAAGATTCTCCCTTCCCTGAACTTTGCCTGTGAGGTTCAAAAGGTTTTACCTCACCTATTCAGTCCCCCATTTATGGACTGCTTAACTTTTTCAGAGGGTCAGAGTTCACTCTTCCTATGTTTGTTTAAGGGTCTGCTCATGGTCACCTCTGATTTAACGTCTGATAACACTGATGGATTTCAACCACCGCCTGTGCCCTGAGCATCGCCTGTTAGGTTCAACAGAGTCAGTCAAATTGAGGGTTTCACAGTTATTCAGTTTGTTTGGGGGTTAATTTCTCCTGAACTGTCTCTGACAGCACCACATCACCCACTTTTGTCAAAGGTTCAAAGTAAAGAGTCACGAAAACTGTTTTTAATTCCCTGAGCCACACCTGTCAGGTCCACAGTGTGCGATTTATCATTCCTTCACAGCCTCTCTATCAGGACACAGAGCCTGTGATTTGGAGGGAGACCTCCCACAGGTGTACCTGTCAGGTCTATAGCATGCATTCAGGTGTCAGTCAGTCAGATTGTGGGCTTCCTAAACCCCAAACTTGTCTGTGAGGTTTAGAAGACACGGAGCTGGACTGAGAGAGTCTCCAACACACATGGACTCGGTCAGCTGAGCCCCGACAGCTCAAACAAATGCAGGCAGCTGCTTTCCTTCCCCCGATTTAAACTACACGACCTTTGACGCCTTAGGACGCATTTTACCGCACATCACACTGAGCCCACAGCTACACCATTAAACACACAGCTCTCAAATTAAAAGCTCTCATCTTTACCGTTTCTCATTTTTTCACAGAATAACCAAAGAACCATGATTACCTTTATCTTTATTTTATCATCATAGGTGTGCGTTCTTCTTTTTCTTACACAATTTCTGTATTTTTGTACGTCTTTAAAAATAATTTCAACATATGGATGCTTTAATGGAGACACATCAGCTCCACAAATGAAGGAAACATGATGATAAATGTAATGTCACTTGGTTTCATTTTAGGGGATCAATAAAGTCGTTTTGTGTCTTGTAATCAGATGTCAGTTACTTTAAACAGCAGAGCAGCTCAGTTGCTAAGCAGTTTAACAGACAATTTGAAGTTTCACTACTGAGTATATAAATTGAACTCTGACACTTGCAGATTAAAATCAGAAGCGTAAAAAGGTTGTAAATGTATGTTTCCTCAGGTCTGCAGGCAGAAATGATGATAAACTGCTAAAATAAAAAAACTTCCTTCACATTTTAGTTCAAATCTCAGATTAGTTCTGACGCTGCTCAGAGTTTGTGTACTTTTCTAATCTAATGACTTTCATTCATTCAGATGTTACTTTAATAACTGAAATCAGGAGGAGTTTGTTGTGTGTGTTTGTCGGGTCACAGAGCAGTTTTACTGTTTTATTGGTCTCTTGGATGTTTGTTTACTGATCATTTTAATGTTACTACATCTCGTAAACTTCACACTAAGTTCTCCTCCCTGAAGCAAAAAACCCCCAAAACTTTAAATCTTGTTTTTAAGTTTTATACTTTACTCCAGCAGCCTCTAAACTTGTTTTTCATTTCTGTGGTTTGAAATGCCAGATTAAACTGAAGGCTGGTGAGGAGGTTTACTGAGATTCATTTTCATCCACTATTTCAGTTTTTCAGATGCTGATGTTTACCTTTTGTTTGCAAGTACATTAAACCATCTATTTATGTTGACTAAAGAATTGTTTTTATCATTTCAGGACAAGTTAAACTGAAAGCTGATTAACACAAATCATAGTTTAACTCAGCCCCTGCTGGGGCAGCTGTGGCTTTATTTTGTAATGTAAAGCGGATCCATTAAACAAACAAAACCGCTCATTTAGCCTGAGATGTCAGGGAACAGCTAACAAACCTACAGTCACTGATAAGCAAGTTCATTCCTGTTCATATCCATTCAAGCAAATCAGGTCAACAAACAGACAACAACTGCTGGCTTCAGTTTGAGATCTGATGTGCCGTGTCAATCTCCACCCATGTCGAACATGTAACATGCAGTAAATCACACTTGCACAACCCACAGAGAGATCATGTGTCTCTGGAAACCACAGAGGTCTCAGGTTACATCTGATAATCAAACTAATCCTGCGACTGGATATCATGTCAAGGCCTGGACTCACACGCAGCCCTTTTCAGCTCTTTATTTCAGCGTGAAAGCAGCACTGATTCTGAAGCGAGCAGCAACATTTACAGCCCGTCATGTGTTTTTAAAACCGAAGCAGTCAAATAGCTCCTGTTGCCACCTGCCCTGCGTCTCAACCTCCTGCAGCTGTTAAAAATAACCTTGTAGAAACGCTTGCAGGGCAGAAAAGGCTCCCTGCTTGTGTTATCTCAAAACCAGGATCGAATGCTCAGCTGGAATCCTGAACCTCCACCAGCAGGCCCTTATATGAAGACAGTCTGAAGCTGGAGCAACGTGGTGCAAAGAAAAATGAACACTGTGTACACATGTGAAGGAAAACACAGGCCCTGGCTCTGGACCAGAACCAACAGGGGGCCCAGACTCATCTGTGAGGACTTTGAATGAACGGGTTTTGTGTGCCGGGACGAATCAGGAAGTGAATCAGTCAGTGAGCCTGTCTGTAGTACAGAAACATTATGAAGACTCAGTCAGTGGTGTTGGGACTTACTCTGTCGCTTGGTTCCAGCTTTGTACCCCCCAGGAACCACTCGACAGCGATGCCTTCGTATGACAGCTCGCACTCGAAGGTAGCGGTCTCTCCAGCGGTCACGGTGACATCATTCAGAGGCCTCATCAGGCCGATCACCCGGGCTTTGGATTGGGGAGAAGACATGGTTAGTCCCCCCCTCCTGAAACGGGTCAATAGATCCAAAAAATCCCCAGAGAGAAACGGCTAATCCTCAGTCGCTAATCCTCATGGTGTGGTTGAGTTGAAGGCAGGCCGCTGAAAGCCCTCAGGACAACTGAAGTCAGCCACCCTGGAACTTGGCAGTGGGGGGCTGAGCTCATTAGCATACGACCTGCCGTCAGATGTATATGGCCAGCAGAAACCAGTGAGAGACACCGTAGTGCCCCCCCCCCCCTGCCAATCACTGCAAACCTGCTCTAGATAAGGCATGTGGCTTCTAAAATAACCGAAGGGCCTGATTGGCTGAGAGCCCATCTCTGCCAAACCCATCAGGGGAAGTCAATCTGTTCCTGTCAATCTCCAGCCTGCAAATTTCCTGGAAAAGGAGAATGTGGAGCCCCTGGCAGCAGTTACCCAACGTTACACCACAGAAAATGCCGACATCACGTTTCAGGCGCCGCCTGTGTTGTAACGCTGCCATGTAACCAGTGTTTGGAAGCTTGAGTAACGCAGGTCAAACTGAGATCCGGGCTGTCAGCTTTGATTAACAAGCAGCATCAACTATTTACAACAGGCTTCTTCACATGCCTGAATTAAAGCCCCTCAGCAGCCAGCTGAAGGCCGCCTGGCAGCGTCAGTGACAGCCAGCCGTCAGTGTGGACTGTTTACCGTCATTATCTGCTCCCAGACTGACAGCGAGATCTCAGGCACACATGTTCAACACAACATCTGCTCAGAAATGCAGAAAGGAAAGCGGGTCTGGATTTCCAAAATTACATTAAAATTTACACACACACTGCAGAAAATCTCCATCTGAACAAGTGCTTTCACCTTTGGAGAGTTCAGTTTTTAAAGTCCTGCACTTCAGAGAGGCATATTTAAACTTAGCTTTCCTATTTTAATAAAATTAAAATAAAGGGTTAGGGTTAGGGTTGTAGGGCAAAACTCGCTTCTTTTTTGTTTATTCTGAAGCAAGAAATCCATAAGAGTGTATTACTGAATCTTAAACTCTTGTTTTCAGTCTGTAGCTGAGATCAATTCAACATATTGGCTGATTGTTGTTGTTGCTGCATAAAAACAAAGTCTTTAAAAAACAAAGCCTTAAATATGAAATGAATGACTTATTAAGATGGAGGTTTTCTGCAGTGCAGAATATTTTAAATTCACGTCTTGCTGATGCAAATCTCAATAAAGATTCTAACAAACACAACTTCAATCTTGAGTGATAAAATCCCTTTGCAGGTAACGTTGAGCAACAGTTTTGCTGAAAATTTGCTGGAAGCTCGTCAACAAACTCACTTTGTGTCACTTTGATGAGACAAAGCCTGTGTGAGTTATTTCATCAGGCTGATTTTATCTCAGCATCAGTGCTGTCAACCACGTTTTTCTCAGACGACGAAGGAGATGCTGGGTTTCGTGTTTCTCACAACAACATGCAGGTTCCTTCATTAAACTATGACCAAAACCTGATTAACAGATCAGAGTCACTCAGATCCAAAGAGGAACAGGAGTGTTGACAGTCACAAGGTGGCACTTCAGGAATTTTCAGCCCAACTAGCAATCGATGTTTTCACAAACTGCCTCTGACTGATGTTAGTGTTATTTGTGTCACCTTTGACCCTGAGCTGAGCTGAGGATTTGGCGTTCGCTGCCGAGAAGTCAACGCTTCCGGCCATGTCCTTTCTGCAGTTGAAGAGGATCAACATGTGTCGGGGTCCCTCCTCCTTGATCTCCACATCCTGAGGACAAAGATCAGTTCAGTTGAGAGAAGCTCATCAAAACAACCTCTTCAGCTCTGAGAGGAGCTGAGAAGACAGTGAGCTTATACATCACGCATTCCTGAAGCAAAAGGAAATCTGCTCTCTGAACAAGTGGATATTTTGTTTAAGCGGTTTGGATACAAGGAACATCCTTGTTGGTACTGGTCAGTTTTAATCTTACAGCAGATGGGTGGAGCGTCTCTCCCTTCAGTTTCCAGGTGGCGTGAATGTCTTCCTCTGAAATCTCCGTCTCAAACTTGGCTGTCTCGGTCTCTGTGACCTCCACGCTGTACAGCGGGCGAACAACCTTGATTTCACGCTCTGCAGAGGTTTGAAAACAGCATTAGAAAAGAAACCAAACAGAAGGTGAAGCTGGCTGAAATCTCTCACAGACCTGAGAACAACAGGCCAACCAACTTTGTGACATCGTACACAGTGAACGAGACAGACGATCAGAGGACATGAAGGCGGAGCTGACGCTCTCGTTCAGAGCGACTTACAGTTTGTGCAAAAGCAGAAGACGCTGATCAACTCGGCAATAATCCAACCCTATAAAACATCTCGACACTACCTACTACTACACTTAATGTCTCATAAAGCATTATAATGCATATGAGGACATTCATACATCGTTTTTATCAGATTCCCAATTTATTTATCATACTGTGTTTGCAGCAGTAGCAGTAGTGGACATACTGACCATTCAGACTGTCCTTGAATTCAATCTTTTTTAATTATCATTAATGCTCACAAGGTAATTTACAAATTACTTTATCTTAATTTGGTTCATCTTGGTTAAAAAAAAAAAGAGTCAAAGAATCAAAAATAACTATAAGCTACACGTTATTAATCAACACTCATATGAACAGATAGTTTACAGATGTTTTGAGTTTTGACTGCATTTCAGTATAAACTGACAATTACAACATTATAACATGTATATGAACACTAAATATGAACATCTGAGAGGAGAGACATTCACATGGGGGTTATATCCATGTCTCCATTCTTTCTTCAGAGTTCATAGAAGCGGTTCTATATGCAGTTATAATGATCACTTCCGATGTAAAGGGTTGGATTATCCTCAAGTGTTATCGAACAGTACAAAAAATCACAATGTGAATACAGGACACAGTAATGATGGATGGAGGGGAGATGAGCCCAGAGAGAGACGCAGTCTTGGTGAATGCCAGGGGACGGGGTCTGATTCTGCAGTCCTGACCAGAGTCTGGGGAAGGGGCCGGATCGCTGCAGGTATTACCTTCGATGTTCAGGTTGGCTGTGGTTTTGTCTGTGCCACAGTCGCAGGTGTAAGCTCCCACGTTGCTCTTTGCCGCTTTCTTGATGACAAGCAGACGCTTCTTGCCGTCTGACTGGAAGATGATGTTCTTGGAGGGAAAGATTTCGTTACCATCTTTGAACCATCTGACCTCGGCGGCAGACTTGCTTAGCTCGCACGACAAAATCGCCTCATCCTTCTCAACGGCAGTGTAGTTCTGGAGCTTCACTGTGAAGTACAGGTCGCCCTCTGCAAGAAGGCATACAACAACACCAGTAACAAGAATGGCATAAAAGCATGGAAGAGGGAAAATAGGTCTGGAAAAGTCATCGCTTCTGTGGTCATATTTCGATCTAATTTCTGAGAATTTAGATTATGACCTCTTTGTTTCTGTAATCGAGCCTTGTGGATCCCTCTAGAAAATGATACTAACCAAGTACGGTGAGCATGGCCTCTGAGGTCTTGCCCATAGCCTCGACTTTGATCATGGAGGTGTCGTCGATGGTGACCTCCTTGAAGGCCAGTGTGTGCACTTTTCCGTCCTCTGACATGTGCACCACCTTGCTGGGGTGCAGACGGATGTCATTTTTGTACCAGACCACTGGGATCTTTTCGTGAGAGAGTTCAACACTGAACTCTGCAGTTTCACGTTCCTTCACAGTCACGTCTTTAATCGGCTTAATAAATTCAAGGCGAATACCTGACAAACAGAAATTACATACATATATAGAATTAAATGTAAAGTTGCTGTACATTCTGTGATCAAAATATAAGATCACCATTTTTACTGGTTGCTCTTCCTATGATTGACTCATCTGAGTTTTGGCAGTGAATACTTGCTTAAAGCCTTTGTCAAACTGCACGACCAATAAAACTGAAAGAGACAGAAGTCAAAAAAAAAAAAAGATGTCCTATCTGATCTGCTCATACTTCGGTATGCCCTGATGCATACATCATACCATTTCTAATCTGAAATAGTCTGACTTCATTTACCTTTGATAATCAATTTTCCAGACGTCCTCTTATCTTCAGCCTCAAACATGTATTTGGCCTCATCTTCATACCTTGCCGATTTTATAATAAGAGTGTGTCTCTTTCCCTCCACCAGGAGTTCAAACTTATCATCGTTTGACAACTCCTGAGGTCCCTTCAGCCAACGGAAGCTTTTGGGCTCTCTAGAAATTTCCAGTTCAAACTTAGCCTCATCCCTTTCGTACACGTGCACGTCAGCCAGTGGCGTAATGAATGAGACTGGGAGCTCTGTTGATTCAGACAGATAAAGTTTAAATCGAGGTGCAGATGGAGCGTTCACAAACAAAAACTTCAGATTAGTCGGGTTTGGGGCGAGTTAATGAATGTCAGGTGGCAGTGACTTGCCCCACAGACAAAATACGGCGGTCCGAATGAATGTAACATAGTATAAAATCGTGTTCTTGGTATACACAATGTAATAGCATTTACCGCAATATCCCCACAATGTAAATCACTATTACATTTTGGTAAACCATAAAATTAGTGATGGTCTGGTTATTTCTGATAGTGCAGCACCCGAAAAGAAGACAAAAATAAAAATAAAACAAGAAAACAATAACAAAAAAGAGAAGAAGAATAAAATGTTAAAGTAAAAAAACGAAGCAGAAAGAAAAGCCTTGTGCTCAAACCAAGAGAACTGTGCTGTACTTGGAAAACGTGTTAAGATTTTGTAAAAGAAGGTAGCGTGTGGAAGTGAAAGCTCACCCTTCACTTTCAGGTTAGCAGAACACTTGGCGTTGGCGGCGCTAAATGCCACCTCGCCTGTCTGAGGCACTTTGCAGTTGTACAAAACCAGAGTGTGTTTGGCACCGTCCTCCACGATCTCAACATCCTGCAGATGGCCCAACAAACTTCAGCTTTTCAGTAAAAATGCAAGCACTCAAGAAAAAGTGATCACAGTAGTGCTGTGGTCAGTTCACTTTCACTGGTTAGCTAACAAGAGATTGAACATTCTCATTCTTCACATGTTAACTCTGTAGGCTATGTATGTGAAACTTTTCTCACAAAAACTTTTCAGTGCTAATGAAAGTGAATCAAACCACCAGTAAAAGAATGCCTTCAGAGATGCATCAATAAAGAGACATACGGCAGAAGGACTGAGGACTTCGCCATTCAGTTTCCACTGGCCATGGACATCATCCTCACTGAGCTCAACTTCAAATCGAGCTGTCTCTCCGTCAAACACCTCAGCTCCGTACATTGGCCGAACCACCTTGATGTGGCGAGCTGACGTTTAAGAGAGGGGACAAAATTCTTACTGAAGACGTTCAAACAATAGAATATTCAAACAAACTTGACGTGACACATCCACATACACAGCACATACTGGGCATAAACACATTGAGACGACAGACAGTTAGGGATAGAGCTGCCGACACACATTTGACTGATACTTTGAGGTAGAGCTTCTAGCTTCTGATAATTTAGAAGGACTGAGACAATAAAGGTGCTGTAAGTTCAGATTGGTGGGTGATGGGGCTTGAGGTGTGGTTAGGAGGCAGTGCAGGTGAAGGGTCAGAAAAAGAAAGGGGAAATTACCTCAAGAGAGGTCAGTACCAAAAATGAAAAGCAAATTCTCTGCCTTTACCTTCAATGTGAAGAACTGCTGTCGTCTTGTCTGTTCCACAGTCACATACATACTGTCCTCTGTCTTTGTCCCCAACTTTATTGATGATGAGCGTTCTGCGTTTGCCCTCGGCCTTAATGGCCACCATCTTAGAGGTTTTGATCTCAGCCTCATTGTGGTACCACATGACATCCACATCTTTGCTGAGCTCGCAATCTAGAATGACCTGGTCTTTCTCCACTGCAGTATAGTCCTGCAGCTTCACTGTGAAGTATGCATCTCCCTCTGGAATGGGGACATTTTTTGGGTGACTATCCATGGCACATAATACAACACATATATGTGGTAAACAACAGACAAAGGACATGACAGTCAAACGAGAAACACAAATACACAACACAGATAAACAATTTCTGAAGACACAGAACACAGACAAACAATATCTTACAGATACATGATAAGGTCATTCTGTGGACCTGCACAGCAACAAACATGGACAAATTACACAAATAGATGGGGGATAAGAAGAAGAGACACTGGAAGGAGTACAGAAAGAGTACAGATGGGTATTCTTGGTTTACCTATGACTGTTAGGTTGGCCATAGAAGGAATCCCTTTGGCCTCAGCCTTAATTTGGCAAGTATCATCTAGAGTCACTTCCTTTATTTCTAGCACATGTTTCTTTCCATCCACATGAGTGACCACCGTCCTGCTTGGATGAATTTTAATGTCGTTCTTGTACCAAGTGACAGGGATGTTCTCATGAGAGAGCTCCAGCTCGAACTGAGCAGTGTTGCCTTCCTTGACGGTTTGGTCCTTTATAGGCGAGATAAATTTCAGCCTGATACCTACAATTGTATTAGTAAAGCATATTCATATGATTTAGTTGAAAGAGGAGGCAACCAAGAGAATGAGTTAAGTCATAAAAATATTTGTTCTGCCAGTTATGTCCAGTAAAGGCAGCCCAGCACTTACCCTCAACCGTAAGTCTAGCTGTTGAGGTTTTACCCAAAACCTCAATTGTGTATTCATCCTCGTCGTCAAACTCACAGCAGTTTATGATCAGCATATGCTTTTTTCCATCATCGATAATGTCATACTTCTGGTCTGGGGTGATGATGTCACCCCCTCTATACCACATGACCTTAGAGACATCCTTCGTGATGGTGCATTCAAACTTTGCCTGTTTCTTTTCAGGCACAGAAACGTCCTTCAGCGGGACGACAAAATCCATTTCGATTTCTGGGTTAAAAATGGACACAGGTACAGCACATGAACAACACAACAACAGCACAACAACAGCACAACAGTCTACAACAAGTGGCCAGTTTATTATGTACCCTGTTGTATGCACAGTTGAATTGTGCATCTCCATGGCTGTAGAAGTTTGTGAAATCATACCACAGAGATACTGGGGGGGGTAGACATGAAAACCACATACCATTGTTTGTTGCCACCAAGATTGTGGCTTATTGATGGTATGTACAGCTCATATCATCCTATAAAACAAACTGGAGACATCTTCTGGTTGTGCAGGTCTCAGAGAAAAATGACGTCAGTTTGCAATCCCTTGACTGTTTAAAGCTAGGGCCTGCTTTGGAGCACGGAATTGAAGGACTGTGATGAAGGCTTTCTCGTCTTTCAGCGAGGAGGACGTCTCGATGGTAACAAGGATCATTTATGTTTGAAACATTCACCAAACGTTTTGTCACAGGGAAGGACCAGTCCATCATCTTGTTCAGCTCACATCAAACTCTGCCAACAGTTTGATCAGGATGCAACAAGAATCTTCATTCTTCAAGCCATTCTTCATTCTACTTGCTTTTCTTCGAATCCTCAACAGCTACATCCTGTTTGTGACTGCTGGGGAAAATAAACTTGCTGCTATTCTAACACTAACTCAACTCAATTACTTACCTTACATGACTTACTTAACTTTGGCATGTAAGGTAAGTGATCCCAATGGCGGTCTGGTGGAGTGACCCATTCGGGAATATGGTGTTGTTCTACCTTATAAACTGGCCGCTGTGTGTAGATTTAACATGAGACATGCAAAGACAGTACGAACACACTGTAGAGTGACATTACTACACAGATTTCCACACAATGACAAATTTGACAGAACAGCAGACAGATTTACATTTTCCTTTGAACAGACTGTGCAACAAAAAATACAACAAATACAGGACACGATTTCGACCACGGGAAACAAACCAAAATCCCTTCTTGGCCTCCAGGGCTGCATAAAATCTCAAAGAATGCCGCAAATAATGAATATGACTCATAGGCCCTATTAAATAAAGGTCTAAGGTCCATTCCAAGTGCCATAAAGCTTTATTTTAGTTCCCACAGACCTTACGCCTTTATTTTTACAATAATCAACCATGGCACATTGTAATTCCAATTCTGGATACCAGAAGGGCTTCCTTACCTTTGACATTGAGCATTGCACTGGTTATGGCATTCAAAGCCTGGTAGGACACTTCTCCGGCCTGATCCAACTGGCAGTTTTTCAGTGTGAGCTTACGTACTCCACCTTCCATTTGGATGTCGCATGTCTGAAGGATATATTACGGATGCATTTAAAAAGTAGTGAAAATGACCATGTTGATGTAGAAATACATGCATGAAGATCTTTGGCACTTTGTGAAAACTAGTCCATTCAGTCTTACCGGGGATCTGGTCAAAACCTCTCCTTTGAGCTTCCATTCTCCTGGAACATCATCCTCAGAGATTTCTGTCTCAAACATGGCATCTTCCTTCTCAGTCACCTCAACGCTGGCCAAGGGCTTCAGGATCTCAGCCTCCCGCTCTGAGAAAGGGGTCACGTCATATTAGTACTCATAAATATCAACCAATTGATTCAAAGCAAAGTAAAGTACTTGAGGGACTCAGGTTTTAAGAAAGTTTAACAGTTTAAGAGATAAACCTCCTAATGTTAGCTTGGCAGTGTAGACACGTCCTTCCACCTCCATAGCATATTCGGCTACATCATCAGGCTGACAGTTCTTGATGGTGAGTGTCAGCTCCTTTCCATCCTTCTTGATCTCAATCTTGTCAGAGGGAGTGACCTCATTCTCCCCTTTGAGCCACTTCCAATTGGGAGTGTCTTTGAAGAGCTCGCATTTAAATGTAGCAGCAGCCTTCGGTTTCACATGCTGGTCTCTCAGTGGTTTCACAATCCAGTCTTTGATGATTTCTGTGGAAGTTTAACATAATTGAATCAGTATCCATCATACCATTAAAGACACAATGTGCACCATTAGTATACTAAATATTAATAAACTGTATAATCTGAGCTTGGGCACAGGAGTTAAAACATAGTCTTGTGTTATATAATGTATCTTATCTAATAAAAATAAAGTTTCTGGACTACATGACTCACGGTAATCTATTCAGAAGAAAGCACCAGTACTGTCTTTGCTCACCAATCACTTTGACATTTGTAGCAGTCTTGACGTCCTCCTGCCCAGCCACTTCGCATGAGTAGGAACCGGCATCCTCCTCAGTGGAGTTCTGGATGGTCACAGCATGCTGCATACCAATGATGTTGATCTGAATCTTGCCTGCTTTTTTCTTCAGGACCTCACCACTCTTCTTCCATATGACATCTCTCTCTTTGTTCAACTCACAGGTCAGGTACAGTGGTTGACCCTTCAGAGCTGAAGTCTCCTCTTCCAGCTCTTTGATCCATTTCACAGGTAGCTCTGTGAGGAGATGAAAAGGATATGCGTAATTTGATATTGGTGAATGCTTAATTGGATTTCGAGAGATACCATTTCTGGTCTTTGAGACACTACATATCTTTAGTGCTATTTGTAGGGCAAAAAGGAGATGCAAATACCTTCAACAATGAGCTTGGCTGTGCATGATATTTCCTTGCCAGCATTCTTGGCCACACAGGTATATTCACCAGTGTCTGACAGCTGGACATCAATAATGTTCAACTTGCGATCTTTGCCATCAGAAGTGAACTTGTGCTTGGGGCTCTCACGCAGGTTACTGCCATCTTTCATCCATGAAGTGATGGCAGTGGAAGGTGAGACCTCACACTCAAACACAGCAGATGAACCAATAGACTCAGCTTCCTGTAACACGATGTCCTGAAGCTTCTTGACAAACTTCAGAGGTACAGCTTTGAGCTTGAATCCTCCGAAGGGTTCTTCTGGTGGTGGTGTACCTCTTCCACCAGGCTTTAGGCCACGGCCCCTGCCTTCTCCAGGGGATGGGGTCTGCTTAGCTGGAATTCAAATTCAAGACAGTTCAGTTCACAGCTGAATTTCAAGAAGGATTCTGTGGCATCACAATGTAAGATGGAGAAGGTATTGGGGTTTACTTGCTGAGAATTGAAAAGTATAGCTCATAGGTTTACTAGAGCAACACACTTACGTTTCAGCCCTCTACCTCTACCTCTTCCTGCTTCTTCTGCTGGTTGTCCCTCTGTTCAGAAACAATTAAAATGAATCTGCTGCACACAATATTATCATATGTCAGTGTCTTCATAAACCTGCCAATGTAAGTGATACATAAAGTCTACTTGAATGGATAGGGGAATTTGAAGTGACTGGGATGGTAAATAAATGAAATAACCATGAAATGAAGACAAAAACACAATGATGAATAATGTATAATTATAACAGTGATGAAGCTTTTACACCATGAAGATATGGTATATCAAAGAAAAATGTAAAGATGGCATGAGTGGGGAGAACAGATGTTGGACTGATGGGAATGGCATGATACTGGAAATGGCAGACACACGAAAGATGTAACAAAAATGACATAAAGCAATGAAGCACATGGCAAGACACACAGACTGATGATAAAATAAATTCAAGAAAGAGATGGGATAAAATGCGTCACACCTAGATATGATGAGGCAAAGGCGATTTAGATAGAGGCATGATGGTGGGAATGGGGAGAGATTATTTAGGGCATGAAGGAAAGGGTTTCTCAGTCGTCACCCAACTAGTTGGGGCCGCCACCATCTCACCTCTCCTGGTCACCCCTGGAACCTCCAGAGCACCTTCCTCTTCCTCACCCTCCCAGTCCTCTGAGCCGTAACTTTCCCGGGGAACCAGCTCCCAGCCCCAAACCTCTTCTTCCTCCTGCACGTCCTCTTGCTCAGCTTCAAACTCCTCTTCAAATACCTCCTCCTCTGGCTGGGTGGAAACCTTCTTCATCTGCACGGCTCCAGGAGAAACCTCCTTCACCAGAGGAACCTTCTCTTTACCAGGCTTTGTTGGTTCTGCAGCCTTGTCCTCTTCTGGTGATGGCTTCTTTGGGACCTTTTTGAGAGTCACAGCTTCGATAGAGTCCTTCGGTGAAACAGTTTTAGGAATCTTTTTAAGTTTATCAACAGTCGGCCTCTTCTCAGCAGGGACTATCTCTGCTTCTTTGAGCTTGTCAGCTTTAGGAGATGGTGTCTTTTTCAGCTCAACCTTCTTGAGTTGCTCCACAGGCTTCAGAACCACTTCTTCCTTCTCTTCTTTTGCTTTGGGTATAATCCCCTTCTTCAGTTGCAGAGGTTTCTTCTCCTCAGCAACCTTTTCAGGTTTCTTAACAGAAGGTGGTGCAGGTGAAACCGTCTTCAGTGCTGGAACTGCTTCCACCTCCTTTGGCTTCTCCATCATCTTCTCTGGAACTTCTGGGACCTCGGGTTTCTTTGGCGGAGCCTCTGGTGCTCGTTCTTTTGGTTTTTCATCAGGAGTTGTGCGACGATGGTGCAAGTCATCGATTGGCTTCCGCTCTTTCTCCTCTGCTGGTTTCTTCTCAGGTTCTGCAGCCTCTTTGGAAGGTTTTGCAAAGGGCTTCAGCTTGACCCTTTCTATCTCTTGTTCTGGTGTTGGGATTTTCTTGATCTTGGTGGGTGCTTTGACCTCCTCAGCCTCTTTCTGTGGAGTTGTCTTTTTATCTGCTGGCTTTGGCTCCTTGGTTGGTGGCTCTTTTACCTCCAGATGAGCTTCCTCAGGTTTCTTAGGAGGTTCTTTGGTTTCCACTTCTCTGGGGATCCTCTCTCCCTTCTGGAAAGGCAAAGTGTCCCTGTCTGGCCTCTCTTTCTTATCTTTCTCTGGCTCTTCAGCTGGTTTAACAGGCTTTTCAAATGGTTTTAGTTTGACTACTTCTGGTTCCGCTTCATCTGCAGGCAATTTTTTCACTTTCTTCAAGGCTGCGCTAGCAGGGGCAGGCTCCTCCTGCTTTGGTGCCTTGGGAGTTTTCTTAAGAGAAATCTTATCATCTGGTTTCTCATCTTTTGGGGTGGGTTTCTGGCGGGTCCATGCATCTTTAAGAGCTCCTTTCTGTTCCTCTTCTTCAGGCTTGACAATTTCTGGCTTTTTCACTACATCTGCTTTCTCTCGAGGTTTCTTCTCCTCTGCAGGTTTTCGAGTGGTGACTGATATCTCCAAAGTTTCTTCTTTATGCACCATCTCCTCAACATCAATGACTGTGGTCTTGGTAAATTTCTGAGGCTTTTCCTCTTGTTCAATCACTTTAGGTTGAACTGATGGAATCTTCTTCAATTTTATAATTTCCTGCTCCTCTTCCACTTCCTTCTTGACTCTAGTTGTTTTCCTCAAGGTGGGAATCTCAAACGTCCCATCCTCTTCCAACTGAATTTTACCTTTTTTGTGAAGAACCATTTCTGAGGCAGCAAAGGTTTGACATAACTTATTGACACTTAACTGACAGCACTTTTTGTACAAACACAAACATAAACTTCACATTCAGAAAATAGAAAAAAGTAAACGTAGAAGACAAAAAAAATAAATAAAGCTTTCTATCCCAAATGATTTCATTATAAAGCTAATTCAAAATGATTACATGACAAGACAAACCAAACAGACATAGAAGAGGAAACAAGACGAAGACACAAGAAAAGGCAACTTCCATAGGATTCCGTATAAATGTATCGTGTGTATTCTACATACATATGAAATCATTTCAGAGAAAATCTGCTATCATTTTAATATAACAAGCTAATCATAGCTAATTAGTGGTCAAATCTTCTTCTTTCTTCTTACAGGTACTGTGAGTTGTTGTGCATTGCGAATATTGCTGTAAAGTGAGTGGCAAATGATGCTCTTACCTTTTTTGACCCCTCCTGGTGCTTGGACAGGTCCCTTGGTTTCATCTAATGCAGAGGTATAATTCAGAAAGTTGTTAATAAAGCCATTTATCAACAATCAGGTTTTGTTGGGTCTCTCTAAAAATCAAATTAAAGAATTTGGTCTAGACCTACTCTAATTGGAAAGTTGTTGTGCTTTGGCGCTATATAAATAAATTCATCTGAATTGAATTGAATTTGATTAGTCATGAACAGTAATTTCACTGATTTAAGAAATCAGAAGACTTTACAAAAATGTCAGAATTCGTTGTCAAACAAATTCAGAAACAATAAGTATTCTAATACAGAATGTGGATGATGTGATGCAGTTGTGACTGAAATACACAGAAAGATAATCCAATATCACACAATTTAGTTGAATGATTTGAAAAAGACATTGCAAGAAATGATACAAGGCTGAAATTAAGTTTTATCCAAGGACAAATGTGGCATGCGTTCATGAGCAAAAACTTGACACAAACAACATGAAAAGACCACCAACACCACAGTGAAGATGTACAATACCAGTGGACCACACAAGAAGGTGGTTACAAAGCCAGCTACTGCAGAGAAGAACCTGATGGAGCAAAAAAAAAAACTCTCCAACAAAGAGGATTTTTGTGACTCTATTCTGTACCTCTACCTGTCTCAGGAGAAATCTTTTCTACAATCGGTTTCTCTTCTTTCACCGCCGTCTTGGTTGGTTCCTCAGTCTTCGTGACAGGCTGTGGCTTGGTCACTTCGAGCATAAAAAAGAGGGAATTCAAGAACTGTAAAGTATCACTGAAACACAGTCTTCCTAACAACACACAAGGTGTTGATAGGAATTCTTCAAGAACAACTGTCTGAATACCTGTCTTTGTTTCTTCTTGTGGTGTAATTCTCTTCTCCGGTGTTTTGGTTTTGTCAGTGACTTCAGGCTTTTTTGCAGCTTCTTCTACTTTTGCAGCAGCCTGTGGTTTTCTCTCTTCAAGTACAAAGTAAGCAGGAAACTGAACAGAAAGCTCTTCGCTAACACTACAGTCTCACATTTCAGATCAGAGAGCATGACACTAAATAGAACCAAAATATATTTTGTTATTCTTTGTTCATGACCATCTTGTTCAATTTCCTTCCTTTCAAATATACTTCGCTCTCTTCAATGAATTCAATAACATGTTGGGTTTCACCAGAATAAAGTTTCAAAGATTTATATTTACTGAAGAGTGACATTCTTTTACGAATGCCGTAAAAAATCCTTGCACAAAAACACACAGACATAACACCAAAACATTAAAAAGAGAAGTTATGTACCTTCTTGAGGAGCAGCTGGCTTTATCACTGCTTCTGTTACTAGTGGTGGTGGCTTCTTCTCCTTCACAGGGACTTGGAAATGAAATTAATTGACAATCAGGACCTCACTAACACTGACGGGGTGTGCATTGAACCGTGCAAAGACAACACAAAGTGAACAGTGAAAACACACAAAGCTGGAAGAATGGAGTTTAAAGAAGAAGGAAATCTCCAAGCAATTTCCACAAAAACATCTCACCTAAACTTGCAAAACTTCGTCTCTCAGTACACACAAACATGATAGACACAACAAACAGAATTAGAAAAAAGGATGAGAAAAACCCAACATACAACACGTAACTGTGGTGGTTTAAATATCAGGTGATAAGAAACCAAAAGAGACAGGTTCAGTCGACAGCATGACGGTTCTGTGCCCAAGAAGTCTGTGCCCAAACAAAATGGATGATATGACATGGACATCCTCTTGAAACAATCACGACAAAGTGGTGCCAATCTAATAATTCCTTAACAGGATTATAATAAAGAGGTGCACAACAGTGTATGGTGCTCAGATGAACAACACGTGCTCTGTGACATTTAACATTTTTTCTTCTATACCTCTGGAAGATTCTTGAGGGGAGACATGTTCTTTCCCTTCTGGTTCCAAAGACAAAAACCTTGTTTGTGAGATGGACTGAAGCCCTAGAACGTCTCCTTTTCTGCTTAAGGTTTCAGCTTCCTGAGTGGTGTATTGGACTTCAGTTTTCAGAAAAGCCTCCTCAACTTCTGATTTCCCTTTCCAGGTGGCACCTTTCTGGTGTTCTTGAGCATCTCTTTTGTCATCACTTATAGTCTTTTTGTCAGTCATCTTTGACCTGGTTTTATCTGTTGCTGAGGGTTCTTTGGCAGTGGGCTTGTGCCAATCAATATCAGCTTTTGACTCGACCATTGCAGTTTTGTTTTCTGAAATCTTTACTTCATCAACAGTCTCTTGGGATTGGTGCATTTCCTCACTTCTGATTTGTTTTTCTTCTGTGGCTTTTACCTCTAGTTTTTCTTTTTCATGAACCTCGTTCACCATTTTGTCTGTCCCTAACACTGTTTCTGCCTTAGAATTCTTGGGTTTAACTAACTTTAGTTGTTTTTGCAAAGCATCCTGCTCTATTAATGACTCTTTTGGTGTTGCTTCCAACAGTGTTGTCACTGTGGGTTTTCTTTCAAGATGCTTTTGTCTTACTTTCATTTCTTCTTCTAAAGTAAGTCTGGTAGCTTGACCGTCAGCAGTGACTGTTTCTGACCATTCTCCCTCATCTTTAAAGTCTAGTTCAGCTGGCACAGTTGTTCCCCTGTCCTCTATTGTTGTAATTCTGTCTTCATTGTCTCTTTCTTGTCTGTTATCTCGTACAGGTGATTCTTTAGATGTCACCTGAGTTGCAGATGTTACTGCAGCTTTGCTTTCAATGTGTTGCAGTTTAACTTCAGTTTTTTCAATAGGACTAGTTGCAGATCTACAATCAAAACTAACATCCTCGTGTCTTGGTGAATGATCTCTGACAATGGCCCTCGTTTTAGCATCTTGTGCTACCAAAGTCTTTTGGAAAGTATCAGCTGTCCTTTCTATCTTTTGTTGGGTTTGTTTCTGTTTTGTCGGCACTGTATCATCAAAAAATGCTAATTTGCTACCTTTAAATTGACTTGTGACTTCTTTTACCTGAGTATCTTTATCTGTAATCTCTTGTTTTTCAGCTAACATTTCCACACTTTCTTTGGTAGACTCTTTCCTTGATGTGATGTTTTTCACTGGCTTGTCAGGTATAGTAAGTCTTTGGACAGTGTCTGATTTAACATCTTCATCTTTAACTATGGAATGGTTTTTAGTTGCAATCTCCATCACAGGTTCAGCTGAAGTTGTTCTTTTGACTTGTTCCTGTTGTGTTTCTGTTCGATCAAATGGAGAAACACTACCAAATTCATTTTTAACTGCAACTGTCTTGGACTGCACTTCTTCAAGGGAAATTTTTATATCTTTGTCTAAACTCTTTCCCTCATCTTTTAGGGATTTTGATTTTTCTGATTGAACTTCTTCAATCTCTGTGTCTGTTATCTCTGTTGCAGGAGTAACAACTGTCTTTGTTTCTGTTTGTGTTTGTCTTGTTATCACTTCAGCTGGAAAAACTGTGACAAACTTGTTCATTACTGCTCCTTTTTCTGGATCACATACCACATGTTGATCTGTTACTTCTGGTTTGGACTCAACAGAAGCCTTTCTTTCAATATGTTCTTGTGGTTCTGATAATTTCTCTCTAATCGGAGCAATCTTCTCTCTTTTATCTTGAAGTTGGTCTACATCTGACTTAACTTGTTCAACTCTGACATCTTTCGTGTCCTTTGAAGACTCATTTGTCTCTTCAGAACTGTCATCAGACTTACAAACAATCTTTTTTCCTGATGCAATGTCTTTTACTAGTTCATCTGGTGTGATATACCTTTGGAGAGTGTCTGCCTTAACATCTCCATCTTTCACTATTAGAGATCTCTCAGATGCAACATCCATCACAAGTGCCAGTGAAAACTTTCTCTCATTTTCTCCCTGTTTTGTTTCTGTTACTTCAAATGGAGTAATAATGCCACATTCATTTTTTATTTTAACTGTCTTGGACTGGATCTCTTCAGCTGTTTGTTCTTTGGATGATTTGTGTTGCAGAGCTGTAACTGAATCTTTTCTTTTGATTTGTTCTGGCCTTAATGGTTTTGTCTTTTCAGTTTGAGGCACTTTGT